>NW_027507791.1:93532813-93780313 GCF_037356315.1 Lithobates pipiens
ATGGGGGGACACTAGTTCTAGTGACCCTGGTGACAACCAGAGATTCCCTCACTTTGGAGGGATTTCTTCTTCCTGTTTAGGGTATGGAACAGAAAGTGAAGGGAAATCTCCCCAAATAGACACAGGGCAAAAACCTGACAGGGGTCATAGCCCTGTCCTAGTATCTGGGGAACTGTTTTATTGGCTTTTGCAAAGCCCAAGAATACTATATCCACAGCCACTCCTTTTGCCTAAGTTTTTTTGGTTACTTTCTCATAAAAAAGCAGGTTTGACAACATGATATATAAAAAAAACTGTAGATTCACTTTGTCGTGGCTGACTGTCACCTGAAATCTTGTTGGTCTGGTTACTGCATTTTGCTGCTTGTCTCTTTGAACTGCCACATCGAATAAGCCGGAATGTTTTTTATTCACTCTCTGCTAAAGCAAAACTAAAAACCTGTGACTTTGATAAGTCAAATCACTATCAGGCAGTACAAAGAGCATTGGTAATATGAAAGCCACAGTAACCCATAAAAAACAATTCTATTTCTCTCTACAAAAGTTTATGGCCACCAACATTAAAGTGAAAGGCACCTGCCGAATGGTTGCATCGAGCTATTTCACTTTGCACATTTCTCTTTATATTTATTTAAGAAGCCCTTATGTAGCTCAATTATGAGAGGCCAGAAAAAAAAACCTGTTCAGCATTCTTCTATGTTTTACAGCACTGTCCTCTTGCAATAACTCTGGGTAATAGTCATTAATACTAAGCTTAAGCTTTTGATGGGGCCGGATGTTTAAGCTGGAAACTCCATTTGATTTAATGAAATCATCAAGTGCTTCGTGCCTATATGAGATTGTGAGACCCGTAATTGGATCACAGTCGGTGTTCTGTGCTGCCAAACCGTGATTTAGGTCACATCTAAAACAACAAAATTGAACTGAGAGAGCGCATGCAAAATCAGAGAGAGTAAAGATCCTTTGAGAAAGTGCGTATGGGGGTTCAATTTGCTTTTATGACTTCAAGTACTAATCCTGTTTCAGAGCAGGAGGTTTCAGCTCTTTCGACATCTATCAGTTTAGCTAATGAACATTAAACAGAGACCATCTGGAAATCAAAATATGTTCAGTTTTGCTAATTGTGCAAATATAACTTCTAGAATTGCAGCGGTAACTGATTGTTGAGCTCAGTGATAGTGACAGCGTTGATGTCCAACTTGCAGCAGTCACTGTGGGTGGTTATCAACGAAGTTGGCTCTCCGTGAATATACAGTATCTGCCTTAATAACTACATATTGGGCTAATCAGGTTTTTTTTTTTTGGCCACAGATACCCTAGTGTACATCCTCTTTGATGGCCAAATATTGGCAGATATGGTCAGTTTAGGAAGGTGACACACCTATATCACAGTTACAGAAACAGTAATTGGAAAGTCTTATGCATGTGCAACTTCTAAACAATTTCACTTTACATCCTATCGAGTATCCAATTAAATATCCATCCACTTGCAAAGCTGGCAGCAGTACCCATACAAAGTAAAAATTGACACTGAATATTTAAAATGACCTTTCTCTGTGGATAATCTATACATATATGGTGCCCAATGGTATTCACATTAACCTTAGGATATTCTTCCAGTGTGTACCACATAATAGTCAGCAATTACTTTTTTTTTAAACCTATACTCACATAATGTAGACTTCTGCCTCATAAGTTATACCATTCACAGTCTTGTTTACACATCCCTTCCAAATATCTCTTGCCACTAAAGCTTTAAACCCTTTTATGACAGTTACTTTACACCAGTTTTGCACGAGCTTGCCGGCAGTGTCAAACTCCAAATGGCAACTAAAATCCTCCCCATTGGTATCACCCTAAGGCCCCTTTCACACGGACGATCCGTTCAGGTCCGTGTGAAAACCTAAGGGTCCTTTCACACGGGGTGGATCAGTGCTGATCTGCCCCATGGATATCCGCTTGCTCAGCAGGGATCGCCGAAGTGATCTCCGCTGAGCAGGAAAATGACAGGTCCGTCTCTGCACACTGCACAGGGACGGACCTGTCACAGAGCCGCTCTCCCTATGGGAGATCGGGTGACGACGGGCCGCAGTGTCCGTCATTACCCGATCCGATGACGGATGAAAAATAGCTTTTTCCTCTGTCACACTTTTTCGGATCGGAGCGGGTCGGATGTCAGCGGACTTGTCACCGCTGACATCTGACGCTCCATAGACCTCTGTGGAGCATCCGTTGAGGTCTGCCTGAAAAACTGACAGGCGGACCTGAACGGATCATCCGCGTGCAATGGGCCTAACTGCAAAGTTAAGGGATTCCAACAGTCTCTGCATTTCCTTCAGCGTCACCATCCCAGCCTTTTGACCAACCTCAATTTGTCTAGCAAGTCTGCTACTTTCTCTCTTCCGTAATCTGCATATGTTTACCTAGGTAAGACGAGCACATGGTGGGATATATTGTTTTTTTTTTTTTTGAAGTGCTACCAATTCCCCAAAGTGAATACTGTCAACACTGCTTTTAGCAGGATCTCAATACCTACTTTCCCTAATAGCAGACAATGATCCATGTAGTGTGTAATAGACATAAATGAATGTAGAATTTACAATCCAGTTTGCGATTTGTGAACTTTAGGTTCTCTGGGTCTAAAAGCAGCTGTCTAAATGCATATTCAATATCTGTTTTTGCCAACTGAGCATTCCTCCCCATTTCCTTTATCGGGCCTAATGCATCTTCAAATATCTGATACTATTCGGTGCACACCCTGACCCTTGTGTTATGAAATGCAGATTATTACAAGCATAAAAACGCATATCACTGATTTGCGCCAAGCTCACCACTGATCAAAGTTCCTCCAAACAGATCGCCGTCATGAGTCCCGGGATGCCTATTGGCGCAAATCGTCAGTGATATGCTATGTTTTTATGCTTGTCATAGGCTGCATTTTATTGGGGGGGGGGAGATAGTGTTGTGCCTTTTTATTTAAATCAACAATGTGGCTGTGCCAAGCAAGTGAAAAGGCATAGATAGGATTAGATAATAACTAACTACTATCTAATAGATAGTAGTTAGTTATTAGGTTAGATTAGGTAATAAATGTAGTGGTACCTGCATAAAAGTTTTGAATGAGGGTAGGCAAGGCATCCAGCGTGACTCCTCCAGAATTCCTTCACTTGGGCTGACACAGGCTGAATGCCGCGCTGGGGGTGACGTCAGCGCGCAGCTCGCCGCCGCCGGGTGTACCAAGATGGCCGCCAGCTCCGGAGCTAGGCCGAAGCCGCGGTCTTTCCTAAGGCCGCGGCCCGCTCCGCAGATCACATGGTGCGGACCAACTAATCGATAATGAAAATCGTTGACAACGATTTTCATTATCGATTATTATCGATAATATCGATTAATCGTTTCAGCCCTACTGTGAACAGCAATTTTCAAGTCTTGCCACAGATTCTCAATTAAATTTAGGTCTGGAATTTGGGTCATTCTAACACATGAATATGCTTTGATCTAAACCATGCTATTGTAGCTCTGGCTGTATGTTTAGGGTCGTTGTCCTGCTGGAAGGTGAACCTCCACCCCAGTCTCAAATCTTTTGCAGACTCTAACAGGTTTTCTTCTAAGATTGCCCTGTATTTGGCTCCATCCATCTTCTTATAAACCCTGACCAGCTTCCCTGTCCCTGCTGAAGAAAAGCATCCCCACAACATGATGCTGCCACCACCATGTTTTATCTGACCAGAGCACCTTCTTCCACATGTTTGCTGTGTCCCTCACATGGCTTCTCGCAAACTGAAAACAGGACTTCTTATGGCTTTCTTTTAACATTGTCTTTCTTCTTGCAACGCGGAGTGCACAACTAATAGTTGTCCTGTGGACAGATTCTCCCACCTAAGCTGTGGATCTCTGCAGCTCATCCAGAGTTACCATGGGCCTCTTGGCTGCTTCTTTGATTAATGCTTTCCTTGCCTGGCCTGTCAGTTTAGCTGGACGGCCATGTCTTAGTAGGTTTGCAGTTGTGCCATACTCTTTCCGTTTTTGGATGATGGATTGAACAGTGTTCCGTCAGATGTTCAAAGCTTGGGATATTGTTTTATACCCTAACTCTGCTTTAAACTTCTCTACAACTTTATCCCTGGCCTGTCTGGTATGTTCCTTGGCCTTCACGATGCTGTTTGTTCACTAAGGCTCTCTAACAAATCTCTGAGGGCTTCACAGAACAGCTGTATTTATACTGAAATTAAATTACACACAGGTGGACTCTATTTACCAATTAGGTGACTTCTGAAGGCAGTTGGTTCTACTTGATTTTAGTTAGGGGTATCAGAGTAAAGCAGGCTGAATACAAATGCACACCACACTTTTCAGATATTTGTAATAAATTTTGAAAACCATTACCATTTTCCTTCCACTTCACAATTATGTGCCACTTTGTGTTGGTCTATCACATACAATACATTTTAAGTTTTTGGTTGTAACATAACAAAATTTGGAAAAGTTCAAGGAGTATCAACACTTGCACCTCCCTTCTGAGAATCTCTTATAACCCTGTCCATTTTCTTGGATAGGTGACGGTAAATTGCTAACAGGTAGGCTACATGAGTTTCTGCTTCGATGACCACTTTCACCTTCCTAACAAGCTTGTCAACCTCCCCTACTCTGTCTTTCCCTGACCCTCCTAACTTTGAACAATTTCTGAATTGCCCTATAAACTCTTCCCTCGGAGGTCTTCCTTGAAAATCTGATGTATTTATATCGGATACAGAGGCGACCTCACATAAATATACCATTCTATCATCCCTGTCCGTCTTCTTTTAGACCCCATTCACACCTGAGCGTTTTGTAGCTTGACGCCTGAAGCTACAAAACGCTGGAGGGGAAAAAAATCCATTATTCTCAATGGAGATGGTTCACATCTCCACTCCAAGTGGCCTGAAGCTCAAACAAGTTCCGGACCCCGCGAATCGGGCTGATTTGGGCGTTTTTCTTCTTTTAACATTGGTGACCTTTTGCCCTGCACAAATTTGCGGCAAATCGCGGTAAAAAAACGCGGTAAACGCTTGAAAACGCTACGCTCAGGTGTGAATGCAGCCTTAGGCCGCGTACACACGGGCGGACTCTTCGCCCAACTTTGTCCGCTGAACAGTGTTTGGGCGGACAGTCCGCTCGTGTGTGGGCTTTCAGCGGACAGTTTCAGCGGACAGTTGGACGGACAAGGTTTTTCGGAATTTCCGAAAAACTGTCCGCTGAAACCTTGTTTCAGCGAACAGCCCGCTCGTGTGTAGGCTTGTTCGTCAAACAAAGTTGCGCGCATGCTCAGAAAGGATTTTCACGCCGAAAGCTATAATGCAGTGTATAGGACGTCGTATTTTTCGTCCCGTCGTACGTGCCGTTCACGTCATCGCGCACGGTTTCAGCAAACTGTTCGTCCGTCGTGTGTGGCCATGTCCGTCCATGCTAAGTTTGAGCGGACTGTTTGCCGAAACTGTTGGACGGACAAAGTTGGGCGAACAGTCCGCGCGTGTGTACGCGGCCTTAGATATCACCACTTTTAGTTGCTCTCAGTGATCACCCCTGCACCTGCTGATCCACCCCTGTGTTGTGTGCAAGATAAAAAGAAAGAACACAGTATCTACTTCCCAGGCAATTATTGTACATTCCTGCTATCTGCACTGGCCGGGCCTCCCCTCTGCTATGTGACCCCCTTACTTTTGGCTCCATCAATAACAAAATAAATTCCACATTTGCTTGATTTGCAAACCCCTCCAGCTCTCTGGACTGTATTTTTAATGACCATTGGCCATCTATACAAGTCCTGACATTTAGCTCCTGACCTACTTAAAAGCCCCTCCTAAACTATTGGAGGGAACAAGCCATGCCCCCCCCCACCAGACTGCTATTCATCTGACATCATCACCCTTCTGGCTGCCCAAACTGTACATTTGAAAAAAGGAGGTGGCAAGTGCCAGTTTAACTGTCCCACGTTCTGGGGAAAGTTTGCACTGATGGTGATGCCAATATGCAAAGATTGAGATACTGTTGTTTCTACCTGTGATCATTTTGTAGGTTTTTGGTCTTCAGTATTCTTTTTTTTGCTCTTTTTGATATCCTGTTCCTTGTCATACAGTAGGCATCTGTAACAAATGTTTAACAATATACTGTATAGGCTGAATTTGTCATGATAGCACAATATTGCTTGTACCCTTTCCCTAAGTTTTTAAAAAGTCTCCTACATTAGTATGAGTGTCTGAACTATAGGATACCATAAATGCTATTTTCTGAAGGCTGTATTGTTGGAAGCTTTCCTATATCCATGTGTAAAGCTTCTTTTACATGTTTTCAGCTCTTGGCCCGATTTTACTTTTTATTCAGGAACAGCCTGCCAGGTCAGTTGCCATTTCTAAATGTTCACAGCACAGTGACACCACTCCTTTTTAATGGTCTAAATGGGTGATGTACATCCAAACAACTGCATAGAGATGAAGCAATCTGTGCCCATCAGATAATGATGTAAAAAAGTGATACATTTTTTGTACTCGTTTGACCTCTGCATCTTTCGGTGAATTAAACTGCCAGACAGTGATCTAATCCATCTAAACGCACAGAGCGCTGTGTACTACCAGGCTTGGAGTGTGTGACCTGTGCTCCTCTGATGGATAGGTGCAGTTTATTTTCTGCAGGTTCCTTTCATTACAAAGGAAAAAGGAGTGAATAGTGTATAGCTTTTCTTGTATCATAAGGTTAAAAACAGAGTCGCGCATTACATTTAAAACTGCATAATATTCATAAACGTATCGGTTGCAATATTAGAGTCCTGATTAAAAAAGTTGAAAAACATGGACATCTGATGTATCACAGTCTTATGTAGTGGAGAAAAAAGGGCAGGTACAGGACCAGGGCAGTGAAAGGACATGTCCATAACATTCCAATAGGCTTTAAGGACCATAATGTGTCCCTCCATTTTAAAATATATCACAATCAGGACCCTTCGAGTCTGACGTTTTGGGGGATTGATCACATTAAGCCAGCATGGAGAGGCTCAAATATAGTAAGAGAACTTTCAAAGAGAGAGACCCAGTGGAACTATTTGACAGTCTTGTGCCGAAGGGGTCAAATGTCAAACTCAACATAAACTGTTTCATTAGTGATTACTAAATACAGATTAAGTGAATGTGATGTGAACATTATCTGGTGGTAAATTTGACAGTTTATGCGTTAAAAGCGATATTGGAGGGACAGTGTCCCTTTGAAAATAATTTTAAACAATATTTGTGTTTATATATATATATATATATATATATATATATATATTTTTTTTTTTTTTTTTAATTTATCTTATCTTTGATTAATGTGGCATATTAGGTTGTTTTAATTTTAATTACTGTATTTATCGCCGTGTAACACGCACCCCAAGTTTAGCAGGGAATTTTAAGGAAAAAAAACTTACATTTAAATGCCCATCAATGCAGCCTTGTCTATCAGCAGCCTTGTCCAGTGCCTTTGCAGCCTGATTTTTTAAAATTGACGCTGATCTCCGCTAACTGTGAGCGGAGATGAGTGAGCACCGGCGACATACAGAAAGCCAAGTGTACTCGGCTAGACTAGGCTCTGCTCACAGTCAGGGGCGGGACTGCAAGAGGAGCCGAGTCTAGCCGAATACACTCGGCTTTCTGTATGCCGGTGGCGCTCACTCATCTCCGCTCACGGTCAGAGGAGATCAGCGTATAACACACACCCGATTTTCCCCTGATTTTAAGGGGAAGAAAATGCGTGTTATACACCAATAAATACAGTACATTTATTTTATTGACGTGATTAATTTTTAGACCTTTTTCTTATGGGTGGAATAAGTGAGTTTTAGATATTATTATTATTAATCAGTAGATAGGTTTATTATTAAATGGTTTTTAGTAGATGTATTTTGCAGTTTGGATCATATCAGATATTTGTGCAAATTTTTAATGTTAATCTTGTGTATAATGATGTACTATGGAGATCAGTACATTTGCTGAGATATGACACTAATTATTATTGTAATTGATCATAGTTTGGTGTCGGTATTAATTAAGCGGTATTCTAGCAATAGATTACTCTGTGGTTAATAGATATTTGTTTACCGCTAGCGCCTAGCGTGCACCGTTATAAATTAATTGTGACGGTATAGTGTGTACGGGGGGTTAAATCCCCATCACGAATTCCCATATAAATTTTGGAATGCCGCGTCGTAAGGCCATGCCCTTTGACAAAGTTGTAATGACGAAACGCATCAGCGCGTGACCTTATGGCATCCGAAAGTGATGCAATAGACCTGTGCATTCCAAGGACCAACTGGAAGTAGAAATGCAGAGCGTGAGTTTACTGTGATCGTTCCCCCCGCACTCTGTGTTATCTCTGGCTTTTTCAGCTTTGAGGATATAGAGACTTGTATACTGACACCACTCTATACGGTCAAACTTGGACTAAGCATATGAAATATTTTTATATATACATTGGATTTTAAAACGGATGCATAAAAGGTCAAACAGAACTGTACTATGTGGAGTTGTACTATATGGAGTTTTTTCTCCTATGTCCCCGGAGACTTTTATTGAAGCATTCCAGCATTTCCGGATGTCCAGTTCCTGATATCTTTCAGTGGCGATCGTGCCGTGTATGGGACAGGATATCGTTTAGAGGCTCGCAGTCTCCACTCGAATTAATCCCAAAGGTGTCCTATCGGGTTGAAGTCAGGACTCTGTGCAAGCCAGTCAGGTTCCTCTACCCAAAACTCGCTCATCCATATCTTTATGGACCTTGCTTTGTGCAATGATCCAAATAATTTGGTGGAGGGAGGATTACGATGTGATGTTGTTTTTTAGGGATTGGGCTTGGCCTCTTCGTTTCAGTGAAGGGAACTCTTAAGGCGTCAGCATACCGAGTCATTTTGTACAATTTCATATTCCCAACTTTATGGGAACAGATTGGGGATGGCCCCTTCCTGTTCCAACATGACCGCGCACCAATGCACAAAGCAAGGTCCATTAAGACATAAATGAGCAAGTTTGGGGTGGAGAAACTTGATTGGCCTGTCTGGCGAAAACACTAACTGAGGGGCAGGCAGTGGAAAGCTCTGTGTCGCTCTGGCTCCTGCATTTTTCTCTTTCCCAGGCGATCAATCCCATCATGGGAGAAGCAGGACAAGAAGCGATAGTAAGCTGCTATAGTCGCCTACACAGTGCAGCATGCTGGGTGTGCACTGGCACTGTGCAATACAGGAATGTAAACTTGGCACCCTGAAGGACCTCTGTTTATTTATGGGCACTGTGTGTACTTTTGTTAACAATATTTCTATTTACATTATATAGATATCTATCATTTGTGCACTTGTATCTGTTTATCAATCACGTGTTTTGACACATTGGGGGGAATTTATCAAAACTGGAACAGTCAGATTCTGGAGCAGCCGTGCATGGCATCCAATCAGCTTCTATCTTTAACTTTAACCGGTTAAGCTGTGAAAATAAAAGATAGAAGCTGATTGGCTGCCATCCACAGCTGGCGCAGATTCTGGCTGCTTCAGTTTTGTGTATTTTCAACGTGTATTTTTACACAGTGACATGTAGTAGTTACAATATCTAGGTGGACGCTTGCACTTTTCTTTAAAAAAATTACACAGGAATGTCATATATTTTTGACAGATTTAAGGGTTGTCTTACTTTATTGCTCATTTTCCCCTTTTTTTCAGTTAAATAAAACAAAAACTTTCTGGGCAGCACGAGTACTTGTGTTAATAAATATTAACATCTCCTTAGTATGTAATATTAGGACATGCCAATGTCCGGAGAAAACCCACCCTCTCCTTGCACTAGGCCCTGTCACCAAAAAGCTGTGACATTTGACAACTGAATGATGGGACAGAGATTTACCTATACACTCTATGCAAACCTATGGCTTTGAATTCAAGGACAAGAACATGGGGACCAATTTGATGACATAACAAAAGTAATTGTGGTGCCTGGATTGCTCTGTTACTCTGAAAGTCTTAGACCAGATTAAGTTCACAATAAAGAAGAACAATCAAAGCCATTTTATTGTTACATTTCATATACGGTAGCATGGATTGTGATCATTTTCTGAATACTGAATGTTTACAAAGTTGGATGAGATTTTTTAACTTTATTTTCTTTCGTTTTTCGTCTAACAATATTAAATTCAAAAATGTAAATTTCACTTAGGCATGTTATACAGTGGATATAAAAAGTCTACACACCCCTGTCAGGTTTTTGTGGTGTAAAAAAGTGAGACAAAGATAAATCATTTCAGAACTTTTTCCACCTTTTAATGTGACCTATAAACTGTACAACTCAGTTGAACAACACCCTGATTTTTTTTTAGTTGGAGGGAAGTAAAAATAAAAAACTAAAATAATATGGTTGCATAAGTGTGCACACCCTTTACCCCTTCACGCAAATTGCTGTACCGGTACGTCGGCTTGAGGAAGTGGATGTATTGGAGTATAGCCTGCAGCCACAGGCTATACCCCGGTATCGTTTTTCAGAGTGGGTGGTCGGATATCTGGTGATAATGGCCGATCCGGCTCGGCAGCTTCTCGGCTGTTATCCCAGGCAGGTGGAGGGGATGTCTTTCTCCTCCCTCTCTCACCGCTGTCCGCCACTCTTCCAGGGCCTCCTGTCCAACCGGAGACCCAATCCACAATCTGGCGTGTCCGCCGGATAGGCTGCCACTTGAACGAAGCCAGATTCGGCTTCTGTCGTAAAAACTCTAACCTGGCAACCATTAAATATGTCGCCTATGAAGATTTTTAAAGTGGAGTTCCACCCAAAAATTAAACTTTTGCTTTAAGTACTGGTGACCCACCGAACAAGCCACGTTTGACATATCATTTTTTTTGGGGGGGGAGGGCTGTTTTTACTGGAACTCCGCTCTCACTTCCTCCCCTGGTGCCAGAAGGAAGATCGCCTCTCCCCCCTCCCTCCCTGCAATCTTCTGGGATATGCTTGCGCATGCGCAGTGCCGCAAAAAGCAGCTCCACGGAAAATGAAAAAACACATTGGCGATGAGTCTACCACTGAAGCTGACACTAACGGATTTATCTTAGGTTCTTAAAGTATAGTATATAGGTTTAGTTTTGCTAGTCAATTGTTAAGACTAAGGTCTTTTTCTCTGTTTTTTGCCACTCTTCTTTGATCAGGGCTTCCAATTCATCAATAAATGGAAATGATTCTGGGTCCTTTTTCAGATTTGGAAAGTATTTTTTCCAAAACTTTAATCTTCTTCTGGTGAAGCCATTCTTTTGTTGATTTGGATGTATGCTTTGGGTCGTTGTCATGCTGAAAGATGGCGTTTCTCTTCATGTTCAGCTTTCTAGCAGAAGCCTGAAGGTTTTGTGCAAATACTGACTGGCATTTGAAGCTGTTCATTATTCCCTCTACCTTGACTAAGGCCCCTGTTTCAGCTGCTGCCACCACCATGCTTCACTGTGGGTATGGTGTTCTTTTGGTGATATTCAGTGTTGTTTTTGCACCAAACATCTTTTGGAATTACGACCAAAAAGTTCAGCCTTGGTTTAATGAGACCAATAACACATTTTGTCACATGCTTCAGATGTGTTTTTGCAAAATTTAGCCTATTCCTAGATCGCCACAGAGGATATAAATGTACTCTATGTGCACCAGACACCTTTTTTAATATCCTGGTATTACCATATATAAAAGTAGCAGTGACATCATCATTGTGTTTAGTACATAATTTATGCAGAGAGCGGAGCTGTGGTAGGAGACGGCACAGCCACCTTTTACAGACTGTCTGCAGAAGGGGCAGATACAAGAGCAGCCACCCCATTCAGGGAGGGAGAACAGCAGGGACTGGTCTTTATTACAGGAAGCTACTCCCAGACAGGGTTAGGATTTCACACTGGATTACTGAACAGATCTGAAAGAAATAGACAAAGCACACCAAGAATCAAATAAGAATATACATGACTTTTATATTTATATCAACCTTTTTTAACCGAGAAGAACCTTTAAAATGTTTTCCAGATCTTGTGGAACCCCTACTAAAACCAATTGTTGGGGACAGCAGGAAAAATGCTCCTTACATTGGTAGCTAGTGGGAAGAATGCTCCCTTACAGTGGTCACCTGAATGCCACCCTTATCCACTTCAGCTCTGGAAGAATTTACCCCCTTAATGACCAGGCCATTGTTTTATATTCAGCACTGCTCTACCCAAACAAAATTGATATCCTTGTTTTTACAAAAACAGATCTTTCTTTTGATGGTATTTGATCACCACTGCGTTTTTATTTTTTGCAATATAAATGAAAAAAGGTCGAAAATGTTGGAAAAAAAACACCTAATATTTTTACTTTTTGCTATAAAACATATCCAATTAAAAAAAAATCTAATTTTTTCATACATTTTGCCCTAATGTATTCTGCTACATGTCTTTGCTAAAAAGACAATCCCAATAAGTGTATATTGATTGGTTTGCGTGAAAGTTATACAAACTATGGTATCTATATTGGAATTTTTATTTATTTTATACTACTAATGGTTGTGATCAGCGACTTATAATGGGGCTGCGATAGTATGGTGGGCAATCTGACACTAACTGCCACTGACATCACTAGTGACACGAATACTGTGATCAGTGCTAATAATATGCATTGTCATTGTACTAATGGCACTGGCTGGGAAGGGGTTAACATCTCTGGTGATCAAGGGGTTAAATGTGTGCCTACCAATGTTTAATATGGGTAATGTGTGGTGTTTTTACCAAGCAATCTGCCGGTTTTTACTCCCTGCTTTGCAGGGAGCAAAAAAAAAAATGGCTTATCGCTCCTGACAGTTGAGAGCCCTGTGTTTATTTACACAGAGCTCTCTTCTGTCATTCGCTCAGCCGATCGGTGGGTTCAGGCCTTAAATCATTGTAATTGAAAATAGAAAATTATTGGAAATGATGGATCATATACATGATCTAGTGCAGCAGGGCTGCTCTGCCACAGTAAATCTGCAGTAGGCGGTCTGCAAGCAGTTAAAGACAACTACAAGTTATTAGTACGGTACTGGACCCATGGAAGCACCATCGTATGGCGGTCAGCTAGCCACTGTTTGTGGAACCCTGTTTGAGAATGACTGATGTAGACGATTTTTTTTCATCCCAGTGTTCAACTTTTTATCATAAATTATCATTTTATCTCACAAAGTGTATAATCATTTCAAACTACTCCTTTTTCTGCTTTACTCATAGAACAACTATTGAAATACAGTTCTCCCCAGCCTGAAGCTGGCGTAATGGATTGATTTTTATATTGATGATATTAGAAAGTCCATTAAAACAATGCAAACAGTACTGTAATAGCACTAATAGCACTGGCAAAAAACGAATTACAGAGCAGATCAAGTAACCTTTTGTGAATTGAATCTTTTGAAACAAGAGCTACAGTATGTAAGACATGATATTCAGTGAATGACATCTGAGCAAGAGAAACAGCTTTGTGGGTTTAGCCTAGTACAGTGTACAATTCAGTCTGTTTCTGTATGTACCCCTGTATTTTTTATGCTTTAATAAAATGTTTGTAAAAAAAGGACTGCAAACTTGGGTGTTTGTTGTACTGAAAATGTCTTCAAACTTTAAGCCTACAAGTTATATATATAGTTTTAAAAATATGAATTTAATTTCTATTTAAATTTCAGGTGGACCCAGCCATAGCTGACATGATTAAAAATAAAGAGAAGACTACCCTGGAATCGGAGTATGAGGTATGTAATAGTAGCAATTTACTGTGTGCCCCACAGAGAAATACTTGACTTTTCTCTTTCAGCCCCTCGGACCACAAGACGGGTGTGTTAAACACCGACTAAAATTAGACAAAACCCACCACATTCCGAGGACCGCAATCTGTCTACAAGAATCCAGAGTCTCTGTACTTGCTTTCTTTTCGCCAACATCTGGCCTGTGACTTAAGATAGAATAAAGTCATGGACCACCTGCACTGAGATGAGAGGGTGGGGGAAGCAGGGAATTCCACAGTCAGTTATAAGAGGATAATGTTGAGAGGAATAGGTTGGCTTCCAAGGTATATCTCTCCTTTGGAAAATCCCCTATTCATAGCAGTCATGCTGATCCAGTGCTTTCTAAAATGTTCACCAAGAGCAGAGCAGACTAAATAACCATTGTGAATTGAACCTTTGATTAAAAAAAAATTGGCATTTGCTGCACAAAGAGCACCTTAAAGTATGAAGGCCATTGAAGCTTTAGACTAATTTCAGACTAGAGCTGCACGACTCTGGGGAAAAAAAATGAGAATCACAATTATTTTGCTTAGAATAAAGATCATGATTCTGAAGAACTTTTTTATTTGAAAGATTTACAACCCTGAACATTAGGTTATCAAACAAGATGGCAATAACATAATACATAATGCTCTTTGCTTCAATCAAATTTAAAGAAATTTAATGAAAAATAATGTAATGTGTAAAACAATTACCCTTAAGTTATATTATTATTATTATTATTATTCAGGATTTATATAGCGCCAGCAATTTGCGTATCGCTTTACAATATTAGGATATTTGTTTTTAGTACTCGCTGATAGCAATTACTGATACCAACCGCAACTTTTTGTTTACACTTCAACTGTCAGCAATGGTACAAGGCATTGAAAAATTATTTTACAAATTAAATAAAAAATAAAAAAAGTTTATTTTCTTACATCAGGGGACACAGAGCGTTGTAATTACTACATGGGTTATATCGGCATATCAGGTGCTGGACAATGGCATGCCCCTTAAGGTGTGAACTTCCCCCATATAACACCTCCCACTACTGGGAGTCCTCAGTTTTTTTCGCCAGTATCTAAGGTGTTGGGCTCGAGTAAGGATGTTTTGTACTGAGCTCCACGGGCAGTAATCCTTGATGAGAGCCAGCCATCCTGACAGGATCCGTTCTGATGTCTTTGTAATGGGATAAATAAATGGTACCCGTGCCTCGTAATCCGAAGAAACTAGGTTTTGCTTGTAAATGCTTCTCTTTGAGAGCTGAACCCTGGGATCCAGTACTTATTGGTAGTGAGGCGAATAAAAGTTTACTGGCAAGGTCCTGTCGCAGGTCCAGGATTGTGGGTCAACCTGAGGGTTCCCCGATTCCTGAAGGTTTCCTTTAAGGTCTCGGAGCCTACTATGAAGGGCCAAGATTGGGTTTTTATCTCTGATAAAACTCTGCTGCGAGGATAAGGTAAGGGAGATTTTCTCAGGAATCTCTCCTTCTATGTATTATGTTGTCATGTCATGTGTATGTGTCACCACTGGAGGCCGTATTGAGCATTCACCATTCTGACGCTGGAAACGCTCTCTCACTCTCCTCTCCTTCAAGCCGGCTCAGACCCTCTAGTAAGAGAAATCTCTTCCTGGGTTTTTTTCCTATTTGATGCCAGCCAGCTGCCTTGTTCTTTTTTAGAAAAAAGAAAAAAACAAAATCAAAATATGTGTTTGGTGCAGATCGCGGCTGCTCACTAGAGCAGAGGATTTACCCCCCGCCATGCTGCGGGACGCTTGCGCGGTAAACTCAGCTCCTTTTTGAAAAGGAAGAGGGGGGCATGGCTAACAGTGTCAGATGCCGGCCACACGTGCAGGAAGTATTTTAAGCACTGTTAGAGAAGCTGCTGCCTGGCGGTGGAGGGACAGAGCAGAGTGGTTGGCTGGTCAGGGTTGGTGACACAGGCATTTCCTTTTTTGACAACATTGTACTGTTTAGCTAGGATTAATAGCAGTTATTGTACGGTACTATAGCCTTGCAAGTATTACATTCTTTTACTGGTGGTGCCTCTGCTTTGTACTGTAAGCTATGAGTGGCAAGGGGGCCAGAAACTCTTCTAAGGGTCCTAAGGGGTCACAACAAACTAAAACCCTTTCCAAAAGAATGTCATCCTCATCTGAGAGTGTTGAGGCTGGTCAGATTGAGCCGTCGGGGGGGAAACTGTACTTGCAGTCGCGCAAGACACTTCAGCCCCTGAGTATGTCACACGTGAGGCATTGTCTTCTACCATTGCTGGTTTGGAAAAGAAGCTTGATGCTATTTTATCCCTCCAGAGCGGGGTTAAACGTAGCAGATCCCCATCGAGTGCTCAAAATCCTCCTTTGGAGGTTCAGGATGCCGGGGATCAGGCAGATCTTCCTAAGGATTTGGAAGATACTGGTTTATCCTCTTCTGAGGATCCTAATACGGAAGAAGTATCACCACAAGAGAGCTTGCTTGTGCATGCTCTCACTAAGTTGGTTCATTCAACTTTTTTGCTACTTGCAGCGCAGGCTCTTGAAGATCCCATCTTTAAGTTAAGATCATTAAAACCTCCTCCATCTGGAGATGCCTTTCCTATTCATGCATGGCTAAGAAAGCTTATGTATGCAGAATGGGAACATGCGGATAAGCAGTTTTATCCTCCTAAGAGATTTTCCAAACTGTATCCTATGGAAAAGGATTTCTATAAGAAATGGGGGGGTTCCAGCGGTTGATGCTGAGATTTCCTCAGTGAATAAGAACCTTACATGTCTGGTTGATAATGCGCTCATGTTAAGTGATCCAGCAAGCTCAACAGTACGCTGATTTAGCAGACGCACAGTTTCACAGTAGATGCTATGAGAGATGCATCCATTCAGATCGCACTTCTTATGCTGGGACTAGTGCACTCTCGCAGAATTCTTTGGCTGAAGATTTGGTTAGCCGAAGCACCATGTAAGAATCTCCTAGCCAGTTTCCCTTTTCATGGTGAACAGCTATTTGGAGAAGATTTGGATAAATACCTACAGAGGATTTACAATGGCAAAAGCTCTCTTTTACCAGTAAAGAAGAAATTCAGACATTTCTCATTTAAGCGGGCCTCTTCTCCTGTACCAGGGACATCAGTGTCTAATCAGTCTCGACGGCCTCAGCCGTGAGGTTCAGGGGGGAAACCCCAGGGGCAGCACCAAGGTCAGAAGAGATCTTGGGGTATGGGATCGGTCAAATGCCATGTATGCCCTGGCGCCCCCGGGGTCTCCATTGGCTCCTCTAGGAGGGTTCAGGTGGTTTCCCCCTGGAGAGCAGGTAGCCTTTTTTGGGACTTGGGCCGCTGACGGCAACTATAGCTGTGGCAAATTTATAGACAAGGGTAAGCTGATACCCCTAGATGCCTTGAGGGATAGATACGGACGCTTTCCAATGGACTGGTAGAGATACAAGCAGCTTCACCACTTCACCACGAACCTGGGCGCTACGTTAAGAGACATAGAATCTCTTACGTCGCTTGAAAAGGTGTTTATGGCAGAGGAGCCCACTCCCCACTTAGTTTCTGAACTTTACCGGCTTCTGGGGGCAGTTTCTGGCCCCATCCGACCAGTTTTTATGAGGGAGTGGGAACGTGATCTGGGGGTCGATTTTACACCAAGCCAACGATCGCTAGTGTGCCGATTGGCACACTCCAGCTCCATTGATTCCCGGACACAGGAAACCAACTACAAACTTTTGACTCGTTGGTATCGGGTGCCGGCAGCGTTGGCCCGCATCTACCCCTCGGTCACGGACCTTTGTTGGCGGGGTTGTGGCCAGAAAGGCACTCTCTTACATATTTGGTGGGATTGCCCTGTAATACACACATTTTGGGTCGACATTCACGCCTTTATTAAAAATGCACTGCAGATCGAGATCCCTTTCACCCCATCGCTCTTTCTCCTGCACCTCCCCGCCCCTCCTCTGAGCCGCTATACGAAGAGTGTACTCCCCCACCTCTTAAATGCCGCTAAGCGTCTAGTACCTATATACTGGAAACGCTCACAGACTCCTACCATTACTGAGTGGCTCAAGAGGGTGGAAGATATTAGGGAGGCGGAGGAGTGGGTGGCGCGGTGCAGGGACAGAAGTGACCGTTTCGGTAGGATCTGGGCCTTGTGGCAGCGGCATACTGCTGGCACGGGCCCTATGCCATCTAGCTTGGATGTTGCGCTGTTGGAGCTAGCAGAGCCTTCACTGAAGCTGAAGAGGCCAGTGAGCGGTGACGTACATGCCTGAACATGACTTTTTGCCGAGCCAATCGCAGTGTGATGACCTGTATCCTCCCTTCCTCTTGCAGAGTCTCAGGGTCCTGGGGGGGGGGGGGTGATTTGCCCCCAGGGGCGACGCAGCCTCTGTTGCCCGTTGATGGGGCCCACGCCTTCGGCCGCTGTCTCCTGGGCATTCTGACGGGCGACCGGTGCCGTGGGAGACTTGGGCGGGGTTCCGGGTGATGCTTCCCCCCCTGACGGAGTTATGCTGGAGGCTTGAGGCCCCACTCCGGGGGGGGCGTTGGCCGGGGCCCTGCTGAGGGCCGTGGGCGTTTTGCCCCAATTCGGGTATTGACAGCTGGTGGGGGGTGTGTGCCTTGAGCTGGGCCTCTGATGGGGGTCCCCCCTTGATGTGAATCGCACTGGAAGGGCCTGTGTTTGTTTTTTCCCTTCCCCCCTCAAATGTTTTATCCTGTTATAGGGTTACTGTTTTTCCCCTTCTGTCTTGATTTTCCCTGATGTTTTGCACAATGTTAGATCTGTTTAACGTGGTCAATTACTCAGGATAGTGATACATTGTCGATTGTATTGTGCACTATATGTTTTGTTATGTTCTACAGAAACTAAAATAAAGATTATATAAAAAAAAAAAAAAAGAGGAGATCTTGGGGAAAGAAGCTCACAAAGCAGAGTGCTAAAGACTCCTTATGAAGGGACGCCCCCGCTTGCTCGGGTGGGGAGAAGGCTCCTGCAATTTTCAAGACAAGTGGGTGGTTTCTGCTGTCTCTCTAGGTTACAGGCAAGAGTTTTTGTTTTTTTCCAGCTCCCCGGTTTCTAAGATCAAGCGTTCCCAAGGATCCAGAGAAGAAGGCCCTCCTTCTAGCACTGGATCATCTGCTATCCAAAGCAGTCATATCAGAAGTTCCCTTAGAGGAACAGGGCACAGGTTTTTATTCAAACCTCTTCACATTTCCGAAACCAAACGGGGAAGTAAGACCTATTCTAGATCTCAGAGATCTCAATCAGCACTTGAACATCCTTTCGCATGGAGTCAATCCGGTCGGTTGTAGCCATCCTCCAAGGAGGGGAATTGTTGGCTTAAATCGATATCAAGGATGCCTATCTCCATGTGCCACTATTTCCCGCTCACCAGAGGTTTCTGTGCTTCGAAGTAGAAAATAATCATTTTTTGTTTGTGGCTCTGCCATTTGGTCTAGCCACAGCTCCACGAGTGTTCTCAAAGATTCTGGCTCCTGCTTTAGCCAGATTAAGGGCTCAGGGCATAACGGTCCTAGCCTACTTAGACAATCTACTTTTAGTAGATCATTCGGTTTCAGGGTTAGACCACAGTCTGGTGACAATGGTAAGCTACCTGGAATCTCTAGGCTGGGTTCTCAATCTAGAAAAGTCCTCCTTGAAGCCATCAAGGAGAGTACAGTACCTGGGTCTAATCATAGATACCAGGCAGAGAAAGGTATTTTTATCTCAAAAGAGAATCAGTTCCATTGTAGAACTAATCCATCACATCAGCGCAGTTTCATTCAAGATTGCTACAAAGCGCAATCCTGTCAGCCTGGAACAAGAAGGTTCAGGCCTTAGATTTTCCAATTCAGCTGGCTCCCGACGTACGTCAGAGCCTAAATTGGTGGTTAATATCCAGCAACCTTCAAAAAGGAAGGTCGTTTCTACCAGCCACCTGGAAAGTAGTGACCATGGATGTCTTCTAGGCTGGGGAGCCATCCTGGAAGAGGATTCTGTCCAGGACAAGTGGTCCAGGTTGGAAAGGACCTTACCTATCAACATTATGGAAATTCGGGCAATCCGTCTGGCTCTAAGAGCCTGGACGGTCAGACTGAGGGGCTGTCCAGTCAGGATTCAGTCCAACAACGCCAAGGCTGTGGCTTACATCAATCACCAGGGGGGCACGAGGATTTGTGCAGCCCAGAGAGAGGTGAATCACGTTCTGTCTTGGGTAGAACACAACGTTCCTTGTCTTTCGGCAATATTCATTCCCGTGATAGAGAATTGGCAGGCGGACTACTTGAGCCGCCAACAATTATTTCCAGGAGAATGGTCTCTTCACTCTGACATCTTCCTTGCGATTTGTCAGAGATGGGGTACTCCGGACGTGGACCTGTTCACGTCCAGATTCAACAACAAGGCTGACAAAAGAAAATGAAAGTGGATTGTGGGACTTTAAATGAGGCATGGATATGTGTTTGAAATGGTCTAGGATACCTAAAATATTATTCATTGTCACTGTCCCTGCGGGGAAAATCTGTATACCCATAAAAAGTTGCTAATCAATCCAATAAATTAAATACAGATACTGAATAGTAGGTATATATAATGTATCATAATATATAATACATGGGTCATGCAACAAGAAGCATAATTGTAGTAATAATCATATTGACATATTTTATGTATATAATGGATAGACATAATTGTTACAAGCAATCACAATTAAAAAATTGAATGGACATACAGAGCAGGTGAACATGGTTATCCTAATAAATATAACTATAAATGAATAAAAGAAATTCATGATTGTAGCAAACTTGACTTGGCATCCCTGAGTATGGACTCTACGCGTTTCATGGCGATTTCAGCCAATCATCAGGAGTGGGATGCATCAAAAATCGCTAAATAAAGAGATGAAATAAATGAGTAAATTGGTCGGTCACAGTCTCAAATGAAAAATCATTGCTTTCAATTATGTTATGTTGTTATACATATACCAGGGTGGAAGACACCCGTTCCCTTTGTGACCTGCTATGGAAATACAAAAACCCAATATATCCAAATGAGTGTATACCCTCATTTTTTAGATTTCTGAGTTAATTTATATTTTGGCATCTCTCCCCCCACTAGTTTGTATCATCATTAGGATCTACATTAATATTTCTCTTTTCGTTAATGGGCTTTTCAGTGTGAAATGTGTAAATATATTTTAAAATTGTAAAATATTAATGAACAAAGCAAACAAAAAAGTTTTAATTATTAATAGCTTATAAAATAGAAATAAATTAAACAGACAGATATTAAACAATGTTTCTTTTTACCTGTATCTCTCAGCACTGAGCAGACAAGAAGATACGATGTTTCTTTTTACCTGTCTCTCTCAGCGCTGAGCGATGTTGTTGATTAACATTACCAGCTTTATTTTGACAACTGTGAGCAGGGGAACATTCTCCCACTGCAGCCAATCATGGGGTGGAGGGTGCGGGGCCAGCAGGAGGGAGGAGTGCCGGCGTGGGACCCGAGAAGAGGAGGATCCTGGCTGCTCTGTGCAAAACCACTACAAAGAGCAGGTAAATATAAAATGTTGTTTATTTTTGTTTTGTTTTTTAAAATAACAAACGATTTAATATTGCTTTAATTACACTATCAATTATATAATATAGGTATACGTTATACTTGCCTCCTGCAGCTTTTTCCCTTTGTCTTTGATGGACATTTTTCTTATATTTCAGCCACGGTACACAATTATTCTGTCCTGTTGATTAATGTGGGAGAGTCGCCAATGTTTGCATGTGACAGGCTAATACCCATCTTGGCAGGACTTCCTCCATCTCTAGCTTTATTTAACTGGATTACACATTTATATGTTTATTTTTTATTGTTTATATTTTGTTTTGTTTCTCATGCATGAGTATAAGCTAGGTGTAATGAGGGGATTACCTTTAAACATGTTGCCAGGTTTACATAGTAGAATCTGTGTTATAGTACGGTAGATCTAAACCATAACTGGGTGATATTTTGTTTCCTAAAATGTAATCTGGGAAATTCAAAAACAGCCTTAACAGCACCTTTCTAATGGTAGTTACCTTTAGAACTACCTACTCCTAATTCAGGCAAGCAGTTGCGCCAGTTTCGGTGTCATCACCACCACAGTGACAATTCCAGGTAGTTTTAACTAGGATCTGTCTCTGCTACTCCATGGCAGCTAGAGATTCCTATAGAATTAGAGCCAGTTCACAGATTAAGAAGCTGGTGGTAAGTAAAGTGGTTCTAAAGTCAGATGCATTCTATGCATTAAGTTAATAAACCTTCTGTGTTCAGCAGCCCCCCCACTCAGCCCCTAGTAATACTTCTCGATCCATCGATGTTGCATGAGAGCCTTGGCTGTCAGTCAAAGTCAGTGAACCAATGAGGGGAGAGAAAGTCACGGCTCCGAGTCTGAATGGTCACACAAAGCAGTGGCTCGGTGCCCCCATGGCAAGCTGCTTGTTGTGGGTGCACTCAGGAGGAAGGAGGGGCCAGGAGTGCCAGCGAGGGACCCGAGAAGAGGTGGATCTGGACTGCTCTGTGCAAATCTTTTGCACAGAGCAGGTAAATATAGCCTGTTTGTAATTTTTAAATGAAAAAAAAAAAACAAGATTTTAGTATCACTTTAAGACCAGCTCTGTACTGGCGGACCAGGCATTTCTGTGCTGGGAAGCTGTCATGAATGTGATCGCTTCCCGCACAATATGGTATCGCTGGGCTCTTCAGCTGTTGGCAGGGAGATTCCCTGACCACAAGCTAAGTATAAGCAAAGGGGCAAGGAATAGTGGTGATGTCGCGGGGCGGCTTGCATAGAAAATGACCCCTGCTTTATACCCGGCGTATAAGACGACCCCCGATTTTTGGCCGTTTTCTTTTAGTGTAAAAGGTCGTCTTATACGCTGGAAAATACGGTAATTAAACCTTCTTTGAGGCCTGGTTCACACTATACTACACGATAGTAGTAGTACGACTTTCATCCTACTTTGCGCTGCGACATCAATCCTACGTTGGTCCTACATCCATCCGACTTTCATGAACAGGATACTACTTTTGATCCGACTTTTCAGATAGTACGACTTGTCTTTGACATATCAAAACTAACACACAATGGGAGGGGCTACAGCATGGGGCAGGAAATAACACAATGTCGGATGCCAAAGTTGGATGGTTAGGACAAGGATCCGACTTTGATCCTACTTCAATGATAGTCAATGGGCTGAAGCAGGATCAAAGTCAGACCAAAGTAGTACAGGGAACATTTTCAAAGTCGGACTGACTTGTGTCGGGCCAGTTACGATGGCTCTCATAGGGAAACATTGATTTTCACACGTCATGTAACATGAGCTCCCAATGTCGGAGCGTTTGTTGTACCAGTGTGAACCCAGCGTGAGGACTAAAGTTGGGTATCTCATCTCCTTTGTATATGCACAGATAAACTCGTGTACACACTTAAAATGCATTTTCATGTCAGTGGACATTCCTCTCATGCTGAAACTTCTTTCTGAGCATGCTGGCTGATGACTTGCTGCTGCCTTGCATTACCATCTATTATCTCTAAAGAGGGAAAGCACACTGGCAGATGGGATGATCTGTCACCAACTCAGAGCCCAACTCCATGAACCAGACAATATTTGTCACAATTATTATGCGTTGTGGCACCAGTATGATATATAACCTTTTTCATCACACTCTGGTTAGTCTAATAAGTTGCATGTGTTCATCAGTGTACTCATTTCGCTGTTTTTCTCTGTGTCGCCATTACCCCCTTCCTGTGAAATAATAAAATAGGGGAAAAAAATGCTCTTGTCACATTGACTGTCTCAATGCATCATGTGCTGTTGTTTGTTGTCAGGATTGTTGCTAGAAGCTCATATTAGATCTTATTCAACTAGAGCGCTTTCACAAAGCCTTCGGCCTGCTATCCAGAGCTGCCACAAATGGTTTGTTACACACCTTTCCTGCTCAGTGGCGGCCTGCTGGTCTTAGCTGGGTCTTACTGGGTTGCTGAACGAATATTGCATACGGGCTTATTGTCTGACTCACTTCCACTGTCCGGCAATTTATTTTTATGTATAGTATTTTTTCTGTAGAGAAAAACAAAAGTCTCCGTTCATTAAAATACAATAAAAGCTGCCTTGCTAAAGCGATTGACGTGCCCCTATTACAAAAATAGTTTTACGAAATGCACAACTGTGGCCTTAAACCCTGACTGAGAGGCTTGCCTAATTCTGTTCCTAGCATCTCAGTGCTTTTATTATCTTTCACCCAAGTGGTTTGCCTCTCAGCTATGATCATTTAACACTTTATGTCCTGTGGATTGTACGTTCTTTGGATCGGGGCCCTCCTTGTCCATCTAGGCAAGAGCTTGATGGTACAGATTGATTTGTCTGGTTTAAAGCTCAGCTTAGAAGTGACAAAGACAGCTCTTAAGTCAAAGTAAATCCTTGGGTATCCTTAAATGAAGTGAATGTAAAGAGCGCTGTTGTGGAAATTTTATGAAGATGTATTTTAATATGTTTTGTCATAAGAGTCTCCCAGTGTTAGCACTCCCGCGGCCCGCTCTAAAGAGCTGACTGGGGCAGACTGACGCTAGTTGAGATCCGTTAGGTAGTGGTAAACTTCCTGGGATTGGAGAGAGGTGTTTGCATAGTGGTGGTATGTCTGCCAGCCAAAGGGCCCATGTGCATTGCACAGACGTTTATCTGGGGGGATTTGTTCGATCTGCATGGACGTTTTCAGTTATGAGTGGATGTACATGCTTGTCTCTGCTGTGTCTGATCAGCACATGTCGAGATTCGCAGCGTGCACCTGCAGATGGCCTCCCATCCACAGGGAACTTTAGTATAAGGAAGTAGTAGTAGGTAGTATAAGGATTCATATCAGAGGAATTGTCATCGTTCATTGGTTATTGTATATATTAATTTATACTGTGTTGTTACATCTTTATTTGGTAATTTCCTGTGAGGTCACAAACTGTGTAGGAGGCGATTGGCTGTTGGAGGCACTCTCTCAAGTTTGGGACTTCCTGTTTATGTGTAAATAAATGCAGATGCACGGCTCAGAAACGCAGAGATGCTGATGGAGTTGAGAACGTATGAATGTGGTAATGTATGTTTACTGGGTAACCAGGGGAGACATGGATCAAAGGGTTGCATTATACCATTATGGTGGAAGGGTGCCTATTAGTGCAAGAGTGTAGTGGAATATCACGACAGCACCAAATTCCAAATGTCCAAAGAAAGGCCAGATTTAAAAAAGACCAAATTTTAATGGATTAAATAAACCAGTCTGCATGTTTCAGGGGTAAAAATACACTGTGTTCATAATTACACTGTCACCCAAAGGAGCTGATGGTTTTATTGGGCTTACTGTTACCCTCTTGTCCTCATCTCTGTCTAGGGTTTCCCATGGTAGATGGCCCAAAGAAATGCAGAAACTGACACTGGATGAAGGGTAGAGGGTTAGGAGAAAAGTTCAGGTACTTTTGGAATGCAGAAATAGAAAGTCTTTTATAGAAGAAATCCAGAGAATAACCGTTTCACAGCTGGATTCTCACAACCTCCGAATAAACCTCCTCTCACTAGGCCTAGCAGCCGCTAGGGTGTTAAGTAAAGCGAAGTCTCTGCCACAGACTTAGATGTGAATTACTTGAGAAAAGTCTCTGCCACAGACTTGAGCGTAACCGAGGGTCATGGACAAATTTAGAGAACTATCATACGGTACCAGTATCTCTCAGCCGGTCCGGCGATTATAAGTCCATGAAGTGTCCTTCAACTGAGCCTCCAGGCTCCTTCAGAGAAACCAGCCTTGTGCATGGCCTCCTCCTCAAGAGTCCTCCCCTGGATGCTTCTCCAGTTGCTGGGCCTCTCCTTAGATGAGACAGCACCAGACCACCTTTGAATCCTCAGGCCTTGACATCCATTCAGGCCTGTCCCTGCAGTTACTTTGCCTCAGGCTATATAGCCCCAAGACTTGGAATTGCATGGATCCGCACCCCAGGTCAGGAGGGCCGTGGGGGCTGGTCAGGAGCACCAGGACCAAACAGACAGAAAATATCTTCTGGACCGGAACCCGGAAGCACGTGATCTCAGTACCTTAAATACCACCTCCCAGAGTGCACAGCAGGAAAAAACTCCCACTGGGCTGATTCTGAGAAAAGTGGCACTCAATACACCCAGCTAAACTGCGTTCTAGCACTTGCCGGCGGTGACAGCGACATCTGCGGCCAAGGGGAACTCAGTGCAATCCAGACAGACTGGTACTGAAAGCATAATTTATCAAAATTAGCCCTAAAACCCAACTGTGGTTTCAGGAATATTAATTTTCAAAAACATACGTGCTCGTCAGGAGCCGGTGCTACATTAGGCAAGTGAGTAGTTTGACCAAATCATAATTTTTATGCTTGTTGTCCAACTCCAAGCTGTATAAACTTCAATGCTTATTGGATTTAAACATATTAGGTAATGTGTATTTGTGTAATGAGGGAAGGAGATCGACACACTATATCAAGGTGTGTATAATTTTTAGGCAGCTTCTTTTCCTCAGGCACAAGGAGCCAAAATAAATATTAAACCGACTGAAAAGTCAGAGGGATGCTGCACTCATAAAATTGCTAAGATATTGGGGCGTGATCACAGAAGCATTAAATTTATAGATTTGTTGCAAATGGTGAACAGGGTCGCAACAGACATGTTGAGAGACAAAGACGCAAATTAAATGCCAAAAATTTTTCAAAGAATCTAATGTGACGTTACCAGTAACTTAAAATCCCCCCAGTTCTGTCATATTCCAGAAGTGCAACCTACCTAGAGGGCCCAGAAATACAAAGTGTTCAGTGCTCACAGACACGGACAAGGTAAAGAAGGCTGAAACCCGACCTCCACTGAACAAGACACATAAGTTGAAATGTGAAGACTGGGTCAAGAAATATTTGAAGGTTTTATGGATTCATGAGATGAGAGTGACTCTTGACGGACCAGATAGATGGGCCCATGGCTGGAGCAGCAGTCGGGGCGCAGAGCTCCACTTTGACTCAGACGCCAGCAAGGTGGAGGTGGGGTACTGGTATGCGCTGGTAATATTAAAGATGAGCTTGTTGAACTTTTTTGGGTTGAAAATGGACTCAAAATCAACTCCCAAACCAGCTGGCAGTTTTTAGAAGACACTTTCTTCAAGCAGTGGTACTGGAAAAAGTCTGCATCTTTAACCACTTCTGGACCACCGCATACCGATATATATGTCCTTACTTTGAGGACGGATATCGCTTTTATGTCAGCAGCTAGCTGCCATAACCCCGGTGTCCTTGTTTTTTCAGCTGGCAGTCCGCTACAGGATGAAAGTGGTCTGTGCAGTCAATTCGCCGCAAGATCACTTTTATCTGCGGTGGGGCCCCTCTCTTTATAGTGGGCCCCTCCCCTTCCCGCCACACTCTGGTGCCCTCCACCGCTTACCGAAACTTTTGGGATCCAGTCCTCTCTGTGGCTGGGCATGGAGACGAGTGAGGAGAAGATGGCCCCCACCCGTCTCTATGACATTGCAGGGCGGAAGCGATGTCAAAACGTCACTTCCACCCATAGTTCTTAAATGGACATTTTTTTAAAATCATGTTTTTAACCAGTTCCCGACCAGCGCACAACGATGTACGTCGGCAGAATGGCACAGGCAGGCAAACTGGCGTACGGGTATGTCCAGTTGAATTTGCCGCCCTGCCATCACGTGCGCACAGCCGGCGGCGTGCGCACGTGCCAGTCGGGACCCCGTGAGTCCGGTCGCAGGTCCCACTGACTCAATTGCCACGGAGGTACCTGGAGTCATCTCACGGGAAGGAGAACGGGGAGATGCCGTTGTAAACAGCATCTCCCCATTCTGCCTAGCAACAAGTGACACTGATCTCTGCTTCCTGTGATTGGAGCAGAGATAAGTGTTCACTAGCACACAGCCCAGCCCCCCCCCCCCCCACAGTTAGTAACACGCCCCTAGGACACACATAACTTCTACACTGCCACCCCCTGGTTAACCCCTTCACTGCCAGTGTCATTTACACAGGAATCGGTGCTTTTATATAGCACTGATTGCTGTATAAATGACAATGGTCCCAAAAATGTGTCAAAAATGTTCGATGTGTCCGCCATAATGTCGCAGTCACAATAAAAATCGCTGATCGCCACCATTACTAGTAAAAAAAAAATTTAATAAAAATGCCATAAAACTATCCCCTATTTTGTAAACGATATATATTTTGCGCAAACCAATCAATAATCGCTTATTGCAAGTTTTTTTAACCAAAAATATGTAGAAGAATATGTATCAGCCTAAACTGAGGAAAAAAAAATGTTTTTCTATATATTTTTGGGGGATATTTATTATAGCAAAAAGTAAAAAATAATGCGTTTTTTTTTCAAAATTGTCGCTCTTTTTTTGTTTATAGTGCAAAAAATAAAAACCGCAGGGGTGATCAAATACCACCAAAAGAAAGCTCTATTTGTGAGAAAAAAAGAACGTCAATTTTGTTTGGGAGCCATGTCGCACGACCGTGCAATTGTCAGTTAAAGCGACGCAGTGCCAAATCACAAAAAGTGGTCTGGTCATTGGCCTGCAAAATGGTCCGGTCTGAAAGTGGTTAAATTACAATTTTTTTTTATTATTGCATTTTACTCTAACTATGGGATCAGAGGTCTTTTTGACCCCAGATCTCATATTTAAGAGGTCCTGTCATGCTTTTTTTTCTATTACAAGGGATGTTTACATTCCTTGTAATAGGAATAAAAGTGACACAATTATTATTATTTTTTTTTAAAACAGTGTAAAAATAAAAGGTAAAATATATAAGAAACAAAAAATTCTAATTCTAAACACACCCTGTCCCGTTGAGCTCGCGCGCAGAAGTGAACGCATATGTGAGTAGCGCCCGCATATGAAAACTGTGTTTAAACCACACATGTGAGGTATCACTGCGATCGGTAGAGTGAGAGCAATAATTATAGCCCTAGACCTCCTCTGTAACTCAAAACATGCAACCTGTAGTTTTAAATGTCGCCTATGGAGATTTTTAATGGTAAAAGTTTGTCGCCATTCCACAAGCGGGTGCAATTTTGAAGCTCGACATGTGGGGTATCAATTTACTCGTGTAACATTATTATTATTATACAGGATATAGCGCCAACAATTTACGCAGTGCTTTACAACATTGGGGCAGACAGTACAATTACAATACAATTCAATACAGGAGGGGGGGGGGATCAGAGAGCCCTAATCATTAGAGCTTACAAGTTAGGATCTTTCACAATATAAAAAAAATTGGGCTAACTTTACTGCTGTTTTATTTTTTAATTTAAAAAAGTGTATTTTTTTCAAAAAAAAAAAGTGTGCTTGTAAGACCGCTGTGCAAATACGGTGTGACAGAATGTATTGCAATGACCGCCATTTTATTCTCTAGGGTGTTAGGGAAAAAAATTTATGTATAATGTTTGGGGGTTCTAAGTAATTTTCTAGCAAAAATAAACTTTTTAACTTGTAAACAACACCTCTAAAAAAGAGCACAATATTTATGCAAGACAATGGTCCAATGCATGCATCGAAGTACTCCACTGCGTGTCTAGCCAGTAAAGGCCTTAAAGATGAAAGAATGATGACATGGCCCCCTTCCTCATCTGAACTAAACCCTATTGAGAACTTGTGGGCCCTTCTTAAAGCGGAGTTCCACCCTAAAGTGGAACTTCCGCTCATCGGGCATAGATATCCGCAGAATCTGCAGGTATTTACACCACTTCCTGCGGGGCCCACAGATCCCAGAGACAGCACGGACCATCCTTATTGTGCAGCGCGACTCGCGCATGCGCAGTAGGGAACCGTACCCAAGATGGCGAGAGCCAAGCACCCGAGAGCCGAGCGACAGAATGGCTTTGGGTGCCAACATTGCAGGCGCGCTGGACAGGTGAGTGTCCATATCTTAAAAGTCAGCAGCTGCAGTATTTGTAGCTGCTGACTTTAAAAAACAAAACAACTTTAAATGGGAGATTTACGGTGAAGGAAAACAGTACAGAAAACTGCTGCACAAAAAGTTGATCGTCAAAAAATCAAGAAACTTACAAACTCCATGAATGGAAGGCATATGACTGTTTTTGAAAAGAAGGGGGTGGCTATATTGGTCATTGATGTTACATTTTTCTTTCTTCTTTTGAAATGTCAAATTATTTGTACATTTTGAGTTGTTTGTTTATTAATCTCACTTTAAGGCCGGGTTCACACCGCTGCGATGCGGGAACGCCGCGAATCCGCGGCGTTTTCCCGCATCGCATTACTCCCGCCGGCAGTTCACACTGCCCTATGCGGACGGCTGGGAGTGTCAATGATATGTTAATGACACCCCCAGATCCGTCCGCATATCGCAGTGCGATCTGCCGACTCGCACAGGAATCGGATCGCATGGTGTGAACCCCCATGCGATCCGATTCTGTTGCGGACCAAAAAAGGGTCCCGTGCGAGTTTGCTGCGGGAGCGATGCGAATTCAGCCATACTATCTGTATGGCTGAACTCGCATCGCTACGGAGATCGGATGTGATTTGCGGTGCGAATCACATCCGGATCTCCCCCCGCAGCAGTGTGAACCCAGCCTAACAGATGAAAATAAACACATGAGATGGGAAAATTTTTGTTTTTCATTCAAATACATAATGATTCTGCACACTAAGGCTACATGCCCGTGGACGATTTAAAAATCGGGTCGTGCTGGCTTTCAGCCACATTTCTCTGTCTCTATTCAAAATCAGTGGTTCCCTATGGGGGCCCATTGATTTGAATAGGGGTCGCACCAGAAGTCGGATCAAGAGGATCCGACTTGCGGTGCGACTTGTGTGCTGAGAATCTAATTTGTGTGAGGTTCCCCCCTAGGACAATACCAGACCCTTCGGTCTGGTATGGATCTTAAGGGGAACCCCCACACCAAAACAAATGTCGTGGAGGTCCCCCCAAGATCCATACCAGACCCTTATCTGAGCATGCAGCCTGGCAGGTCAGGAAAGGGGACGAGCGAGCACCCACCTATGCTGGACCATACCAATGCCCTCAACATGGGGGGTTGGTGCTTTGGGGCAGAGGGGGCCCTACACCCCCCACCCCAAAGCACCATGTCCCCATGTTGATGAGGACAAGGGCCTCTTCCCGATAACCCTGGCCATTGGTTGTCGGGGTCTGTGGGCAAAGGGCTTATCGGAATCTGGGAGCCCCCTTTAATAAGGGGGCCCCCAGATCCCGGCCCCCCACCCTATGTGAATGAGTAGGGGGGTACATCGTACCCCTACCCATTCACCTAGGGAAAAAAGTGTCAATAAAAAAAAACACAATACACAGGTTTTTAAAGTAATTTATTAGGCAGCTTGGGGGGTCTCTTCCGACTTCTCCACTCTCTCTGTCCTCTTCTCCACGCTCTACGCCCTTCTCTCCCGCTGTGCGGTGTCTTCTGCTGGGCTCCTACGCTATCTTCTGCTCTTTTGCCCGCTCTTTTGCTAGCGGTTGCCTGGTCTTTTCCGTTGTCTTTCCCTCTTTTCTTCTTCCGAGGTTGACTCAACGCTCTCTCCAGCTGTAATGCCGTGTGCGCGGTGCGCAACAACTTATATAGGCACGGGGCTGGGGTCACCGGGATGATGTCATCGGTGACCCTGCCCCTTATGACATCACAGTTCCACCATGCCCCGGGAGAAGTCGGACGAGACCCCCGGAGCTGCCTAATATATTAATTTAAAAACCTGTGTAGTGTGTGTTTTATTTTTTATTGACACCTTTTTCCCCAGGTGAATGGGTAGGGGTACAATGTACCCCATACTCATTCACATTGGGTGGGGGGCCGGAATCTGGGGCCCCTTATTAAAGACGACAACGGGGGCCAAGGTTGTCGGCAAGAGGCCATTGTCCTCATCAATATGGGGACAAGGTGCTTTGGGGTGGGGGGGGCGCAGGGCCCCTCTGCCCCACAGCACCAATCCCCCCCCCCATGTTGAGGGCATGTGGCCTGGAATGGTCCAGAATAGGGGGGCACTCGCTAACCCCCCTTTCCTGACTGCCTGCATGCTTGGATAAGGGTCTGGTATGGATCTTGGGGGGACCCCCACGCCATTTTTATAGGTGTGGGGGTTCCCCTTAAGATCCATAGTAGACCGAAGGGTCTGGTATTGGTTTTTTTTACATTTTTGCTGGGTTTCCCCTCAAGATTCTCAGCACACAAGTCGCACCGCAAGTCGGATCCTCTTGATCCGACTTCTGGTGCGACCTCTATTAAAATCAATGGGCTCCCATAGGGAACCATTGATTTTGAATAGAGACAGAAACGCCAGACGAGGCTTAACACAGCATTAAGCCTCGTTAAAATGCGTTTAAAATCTTTTGCCGGTGTCTGACATTTTTACAGCTCTAATGCTGGAGGCTCAGAACGCACTGGTCCTGGGGTTTTTTTTGCAGCTTAAAAATGGCTATGCCACTTACAGCTCAAAAACGCCATGTTGGGCATGAGGCCATAGGCTAACATGGAGAGGCGTTTTTAATCTGCAAAAAACGCTCCAAAAAGCGGCTGTAAAAAAGTCTGTGGGCATGAGATATAGTTGCCCAATAAAATAAGTTAATCTTCATAAATACAACTTGACTAATAATTGTGCACACAGTGTATTATATGCTGCTGCACATCAGGGAAGCGTTATTTGTGTTTGCTGCCAGCCCTGAACTCCAAAATCTCCATTAATATTCATAAATTCATCTAGTTAGTGCCAGGTATTAAACTTCACTACCACTGCTTAAGGGTTTCCATAATGTGTTGGCTTATAACTGGAGGAGTATGGGGGTAATTAGGCAACCAGTGTGTTCTTTTAACATTCGGACTTCACACAGTAATGAATTTCAAAGGCAACCAATGAGGAAAGAAATATGTAAGCTGTCATTGCTGAACTGGCAACTGGCTTTCAAAGATGCAGGCTTTGTGACTGGCATATTGATCTTAGTTTTACTAGTGGGCCACTAAACTGGAACAAGCATTCAGGATTGAAGTTCTGTGACTCCATAGGTAGTAAAGCCAGGAGAAGGATGACAGTTCCAGAGCCTGTGCCTATAAAAATAAGTCATTTGTGTCATTTCCTATAGCCATGTTCCAACAGGTTTGCTTTAAAATGTCATTATATTAAAAAATACTTCTAAAACTATATTTAAACAAGACATGTAAAAAATAAAAAAAAAACTCCAGTGCAGAAGGAAAAACTGCAATCGTTTCTGGTTAAAAGCATTTGCTGTGTATTGAATCTCCATCTTTAACTGCATGCTGACTGTCAATTGACAGCTGGCGGCGCAGCTCTCATTGCGGGAGGGCGTCATATGATGCCCTCACCTTCCCACCCCACCAGGGGGCCCTCGCCCGCCATGTCACTGGGGACTCGATGCGAGTGCCTGGCGGCCGCGATTTCCGCCGGGCACCGGCAATTGCCCGGTAACACAGCAGGACCTTTACATACACAGATCCACGGTCCTGTCAGAGGAGAGGAGACCATTGGTGTGTTCTCAGTACAGAGAAACACCGATCGGTCTCCTCCCCTTGTGAATCCCCTCCCCCTACAGTTAGAATCACTCCCAGGGAATTATATTAACCCCTTGATCACCCCCTAGTGTTAACCCCTTCCCTGCCAGTCAGATTTATACAGTAATTAATGCATTTTTATAGCATGGATTGCTGTATACATGTGAATGGTCCCAAAAAATGTGTCAAGTGTCCGATATGTCCGCCGCAATATCACAGTCAGTCACAATAAAAATCGCAGATCACCGCCATTACTAGTAAAAAAATAATAATAATAAAAATGCTATAAATCTATCCTCTATTTGTAGGCGCTATAACCAAATCAAACCAATCAATATACGCTTATTGAGATTTTTAACAAAAATATGTAGAAGAATACATATCGGCCTTAATTGAGGAAAAAATATATATATTTTTTTTAAATTGGATATTTATTATATCAAAAAGTAAAAAATATAGTTTTTTTTTCCAACTTGTCACTTTCTTTTGTTTATAGCGCAAAAAATAAAAACCACAGAGGTGATCAAATACCACCAAAAGAAATCTCTATTTGTGGGGACAAAATAAAAATTTCATATGGGTACAGTGTTGTATGACATGTGCAATACATATGTGCAATTGTCATTCAAAGTCTGACAGCGCTGAAAGCTGAAAAATGGCTTGGGCAGGAAGGGGGTGAAAATGCTCTGTATTGAGATGGTTAAAGGAGAAATCCAGCCTAAGCTTGTATAGATGGGCTTCTCCTATGGGTCACAGGAGTGCAATTCATTTTGCACATCTGTGACCCGTGGGCTGAAGTCCGCTCTCACAGGATTCAGTCCAGGCACCGTGTCATTGTGACAATGGAAGTCTGGATCCGCCAGGTGCCTAAGCGGACACCCATCTCAGCCTCTCAGCGAGCCACTGAGAGCCTGAGACAGCCCCTCCCCGACGCTTCAGTGAGCATAGAGGAGCAGAGCGGAGAGATGCTGATTGACAATCAGCAGCTCTCTGCTCGGGGAGCTGTGAGAACTTGGGGACATATGCAGCATTGGACCGATGATGAAGCCACATATGTAAGTATGATAGGGAAAAAAAATCACAAACCCATACTTCTCTTTTAACAGTCAGCTGCAGTTGATAGAATGTGCCCATTCTTCTTCATTGCAGCAGGTGTTTTCCTTCTCTTGCTGTATGTAAGCGCACAGACACTGTTTTTCAAGTCCTGAACTGTATATCAGTTACTCTGCATTGCAAGCAAGGAAGATGAGAATGTTTACTGGCAGTATTGATGGTCTTAGTTCTTTATTTTAAACCAATATCTTACATTTTTGCTGGACTAGAGTTCTTTAAAGCAGTGGTTGCCAACCTTTTGGACCTCACGGACCCCGAAACTCACAATTTTGAATCTCGCGGACCACTAGCATGAATTTCACATGCCTTATAGACACAGTGCTCTGGCTCTCTGCCCCCCTTCCCCTGGATCACACTTCTGTCATTTTACACTCAATGCTCCGGCTCTCTGTCCCTACATTGTGCATCACACTCTTGCCTTACACAGACCCATCACCTCATTATCCAGCTGTGTCTTCGAGCTCTCTGCTCCCTCTCACAGTCTGTGATCAGCACTTCCATTGGATGTCCGCTCCCCCTTCATCTCCTGCTCTCTGAACTACTCCCGACACCTGTCTAAGTTCACAGGATCGGGAACTTCAGAGGAGGCAGTGGGTATCAAGCGCGCTGACAGTATTGACTGTCAGCAAGGAATGACAACAACATTGAGTGATATACATCTGCCATAATGTTGATTTACATTGAAACCCCTGTGGACCACCAAAATTTTCTCTTGGACCATCAGTGGTCCACAGACCACTAGTTGGCACCCACTGCTTTAACCATTTAAAGACTGCCTATCGCAGATATACTGTGGCTCTGTTGTGTGAGTTAACGTACTTGTACCCAATTTTAGAATTTTAGTGCAATAGACAGCTGATTAGCCAGAGGAGGAGCCAATCAGCGGGTGCAGCAGATGAGATGTCAGCCAGGACTGACCGATCATTCCCCAGAGAGGCAGAACGGCGATCTCCCTGACAGGGGACAATACAGTGATCTTGTATTCACATGTACACACATGTAACAAAAAGTGTCATTACATGTATACACATGCAATGACACCACTCTGCTCTACAAATCCTGCCAAACAATACTCTGGAGCAAGATCTTTCCAATCATGAAACGGGTATAAGTATCCTTTATGTAGCTCAGCAGTCATATGGGTAAAAAGAAATAACAACGCTCATTGCGCAGATAACTTGACCAGTTTATTGTTGAAAAAATTCCACTCACATTTTAGTTGATTCCTAAAAGCAAACAGCTGAAGCGCCCAGCGCTTCAGTAACAATCGCTGCAGTGTAGTCTGTCCGCATCCCATGCCAAGCTCCGCCCACACAGTTAGCAAACACCTCCTAGGGACTTACTTAACCCTTTGATCGCGCCTGGTGTTAACCCCTTACCTCCCAGTTTCAGTATAGTAACAGTGCTTATTTTGAGCATTGATCACTTTAAAAAATGTCACTGGTTGCCAGACAAGTGTCAGGTGTCTGATTTGTCTGCCGCAATGTCGCAGTCCCCCACTATAAGTTGCTGATCGCCACCATTACTAGTAAAAAAAAAAATGTACAAAAATTAATAAAAATATTCCATAGTTTTTAGACATGATAACTTTCATCAAAACCAATCAATATACGCTTATTGGGATTTTTTTTACCAAAAATATGTAGCAGAATACATAATGGCCCAAATTGATGAAGAAATTTGAATATTTTTTTTTTTTTTTTTTACTGGATATGTTTTATAGCAGAAAGTAAAACGCGTGCTGTATTTTTTTTCAAAATTGTCACAATTTTTTAGTTTATTGCGCAAAAAATAAAACTGCTGCGGTGCTAAAATACCACCAATAAAAAGCTCTATTTGTGGGAAAAAAAACATCAATTTTATTTTGGTACAGTGTTACATGACCGCACAATTGTCAGTTAAAGTAACGCAGTGCTGTATCGTAGAATATGGCCTGATGAAGGGGGTAAAATCTTCCAGGGCTGAAGTGGTTAAAGGATTAGTGCACTGTCAGCAATGTGTGCTCATTCTGTGCACACATTAATGTATACTATTGGCTTTTTGGTACCTGTGATGTGTCCCAGAAGATTGCAGGGAGGAAGGGCCGCCTAGGCGGCCCAAGCGGAAGTGGGAGCTCGTCGGTAATCGTGATGCATCGCGGAATCAAATCGAATCGTTGACCAGAGAATCGTGAGTTCCTCTATTGGAAATCACTTTGAAGATCAAGTAAAAGTGTAAACTTACCTTTTTTTTTCTTTACAGACATGGAACCTGTGGGCCAGTATGTTTTGCCCAGGACACAGGATTGATTTAAATAATAAAAAAAATAATGTTCCCATCCATTTATTATTCTGTTTTCCAATTCCACAATTATTCTTTTTTCTATTTCTCATTGTACATCAATGGAAGCAGTTATTGGAAACCAATTGTGGTTTAATCTGAAAGCAAGGATGCTTGTGAATAAGAAAACCTTACATAAAGCAATACAACTAGCTGCTAAATTAAGGGAAGGTCATTGTGTGTATGTAAGCAAAGTATAAAAAAAAAAATACATAAATGTTTGGCCAGCTGACTGGCTGCAGATTATTTCTCATGTCATTGCCTTTTCCATGCCACTTACTGCCATGCCTTCAGATTTCATATTCTGAATGGGACTAAGCCAGGCATCAATGACTATTTGGACACGGAGGAATGGAACAAGTCGGCGGAACAAATCAGATCTCATCCTGGCTTTGTCCATGCCATATGTTTTCTGATGATCTCTGTTTCCACAAATAGCATTTATTTCACACTTTTGAAAAAGTTAGTTTGTGTCCTTTTCTCTGCATTGAAAGGAATACTGAATTAAAAAAAAAAAAAAAAAAAAGAGAGAAATTACATTTCTATTGTGCTAATGTAAAAAAAAAAAAAAAAACATGATTTCACAGATGTTTAAGAATTATAAGCAAGAACAGATGAAAATACAAGCCATGCATTTCTGTTCATGCTTCTTTATGTCTTTACTTGTCATATTGACTATATGTAATAAATATTTTTTTTTCTCTCAACACTGCTAGGCAAAAGTGGAGTGCTCCCTTATACTGCCTTTGCAATAATTGGATAAGATGTGCTCCCTTGAATTTTGTATAAGACCACAAAATAATAACTTGTACACTGTATATCTGTTTATATGTCAGTGGTTTTGGTTATTCTACAGGTGATACCAACATTTCAGTTTTTTTACCCTACAGTGCATCCAGAAAGTATTCATATTGCTTAACTCAAATGATCAGACTATCCCACACACGATCAGACTATCCGACGGAATGATTCCGTCTGACCTATTCTGACGGAAAGTCCCGTTGTGTGTATGTGGCATAAGCCTTCTAGATCCAGAAGGAAAAACCTGCTGCCCCAGGTGCATAAATTAAACCCAAATGGAACCTCTCTTGTAGGGCCAGCCCTGGCCCCTCTCCATGATAAACTTTAAGAAAAGAAGAAACGGCTACACATTCAGAGGTACCAATTGCCTTTTATTGATCACCATAGTGACACTGAAGACACCAGCATTTAGTCACATAGATGCGTTTCACACATACATCTTGTGCTTAATCATTGATCAAATGACACTGGCAGGGAAGGGGTTAACTACATGTTTTCCCTGTCAGAACGGGGATTTACATCTCTGTGAAGCAATCGCGGGTGACTGGCAGACATTGGGTCCTCTGGGCACGCGCATCAGCTCCTCCTTTGTGCAGCGAGCGCCCACACTATCTATTGCATGAAACAACTTACAGGTACGTTGTATCATGCAATAGAGCTGCCCTGACGCAGTATATATGTGGTCCTTAAGTGGTTAATTCAAGGGGTTGAACATAAATATCAAGTACAAATGTTAGGAAATGCAACCAATTTTATATACAGCCCCCCCCCCCCCCCCCCCCCATTTTCAGGGGATTAAATGTGATTGGACAAATTAATATAATCATAAATAAAATGTTAATTTTTTTGTATTTTGTTGAGAATCTCTGTCATTCTCACTGGTTCTCCCGCTACTGCGCATGCTCCGCTCCCATGACAACCCTCTCCCCTCTCTCCTACGTCACCCAATGACGCGCACGCCGCACAGGGAATCCCCGCCAGCCAGTGCGCACAACGCGTCACCATGAAAACCCCCCTTCACTCGGCGCGCCACTGCTATAGACACGCCGCATTTCGGCATGTCTGACATACCTCCCTGCACGCTCTGCTGTTTTATAATTTACACTGTTATTACACTGATTCTCTGTATGATTCCACTTATCCGATATATATTAGCTCTGTTACTACCCGCCCTTTTTTTTGCCCCTCCCACTTATTCTTCAAATTCGCCTCCACCACACACACATCACCTAAAGCCTGATGAAGGAGCATGCATGCTCCGAAGCGCCGCTTTGCCCAGCCCGTCTCCTGAGGACACCGACTCCTTGAACATCGGACTAAAGGCACTACAGCTACCAGCACTACCCTGTCTGCTCTGACCATTCCGAGGAACACAAGGAATAGACCAAAACACCAACCATCGGTCATAAAGTCAGATGCCTGAAACCCTGCCTTACAGCCCTGCGAGTCGCCCCCATGGACATACGGATGAAACATTACATCCCTGATGTGCCTGTACACCACTAATTTAATGTGAGTGTTTTTTAACCATTTTTAATAAATTTTAGCAACTTTATTGCTGCACTTAGAGGGCGCCGTCTCTTTCTCTATTCCATTGTTTCCTAGAGCTACTTCTTGCTTTAAGACTGGCAGCCCTTTAAGGTACAGCCTGTACTGCTGATCCTCCTTATGGACCACTTTGATGATCTACAAAGACCCTGAACTTCTCTTCGAGGATACTGGTGTGTGGATATACCCAAAACTCACACAAAAATCGATATACTTTGGCTATATAAAGACGACCAATACATACAATCTTTATATTAACATTTTGTGATCATATTACAATATATTTTTTGGGATCCCCAGCGAGCGCCATAATACCCTCCTCTGCTGTGCTACCACTATACTGAAAGAAGTATATGCATTTTGTTGTCTATATAATCGCATATATTACATGTGCAGCCGCTGGCTCTCTCCCAATTTACGTGCTTCCTTTTATATACATCTATAAGTGTATCTTACTACAGATGTTTGTATTTGCTTCACATATACTATATACATAGTTCCCAACATTTTTTCTTACTCCCCCTTTTTTATTATTATTATTATTTTTTTTATTTTTTATTTTTTTTTATCATGGAAATCATACAGAGAATTGAATCAGTAAAGTATACTGTGTTAGATGATCTATACACCCACTTTCCTAACAATTTCTTTCACCCAACTACCTCTGTCCCCCGTTCTACCTATAGATTAACATGCGCTAAATTCCGTAAAATCGAGGATTGCATCAACAATGTAAATCAACAGTGGTGGGATAAGTTCTTTTTAGAACTGTACCTCACCTATAAAATTTCCCCTAGAGGTTTGAGAAACCTAAAAACTTGTTCCTTTTTGGGTGCAGAACTGACATCCGAATGGTCCGCCATTTCTGAATTCTGCACCCAAAAATGGATGGAAATAATCATTAAACAAAGGGACATATCATTTCACAGTCTCGTCTCCAAACTCATTGAGCTGATCAAGGAAATAAAATCATATATCCCCTCGCTACCTACCTCATGGTTTAAAAAATTAAAATTACATACCAAGTATCAGGAAGATCTCCTAATCAGAAATAAACTGCAAAAAATTCGTAGAGACTTTGATGACTATAACTCCAACAAAATCTTTTGCTGGAAGAAATCGGTATCTATTAAGCCACCTATAGGACCCCGTGACATAAGATCTCGTCACGCCTATCACCCTGTTCCACCATATTACAACTTGGACCGTCCCATTCCACTCATGGATTGTGTCCCCAGACCAACCATCGCCCCTCCCTCCCGACCCAGTTCCCAACTAGCACCCTCTTCACAACTCCCCTCAAACAGAAGATCTGTCCAGGTCCAGCCATACCCTTTTGGATCATCATCTGATCTGAAGGCCACAAAACACCCCTCATCCCAAGAGCACACTCTGGCCACCACAAAATCAAGAACCCTGTCCACCAAAAAACATGCTAAAAAGAAACACCACAACAAACCCCCCACAGTACCTCCCACCACCACCCATCAAAATAAGGATCCCAACGCCAAAGAATCTGCCCCTGATCTCCCCTCTCCTATATTTGACTTTGGCATCAGCCATCTCAACATCATACCATCTATAAACGCAAACATCTCCAAGAACCATCATATTACCCAGAGTACCGCTCTACCCCCAACGGAGTCCACCGACTTTACTCTACCTCTCAATTTACCTAGAGAAACCACTACACCCCTAAACGTTTCCCCTAACGCTCAGAACCCCTCCTCCACCCCCAAGCTCCATTCGCCTTTTTTAGCCAAAACCCCCCTCTGCTGCCCAAAAAGAAAACTCATAGACGAGGGAGAAGAGGGGGGAGACATAGACACAAAGAGGCGCGACAAGTTGCGAAGACTGTGAGAATATTTAATCTCTCTGATCACAACTTGTCAGCCTCTGATTTATCCTTATTAGCACGAGGCCTTACCTTTTCCCCGACAGCTTTCCCAAACCCGTTTACCCTATTTCTCGATCTTAACAGATTTGTTAGAAACATCACCATAAAACGCCACTTTAATATCCAAAACAACAAGAAACACATAAGAGATGGAATAGCCGTCGATTTGGACAACCCCCAAAAATATCCTAGTACCAATACTGACACCCCTGCCTCTTTCCAACTATCTGAACTACGAGCACTCGAACAATTGGAAGAACTATATAATGATGATTACCCAACACACCAGGACGATGATCTTGCAGACCTCCTAACTCAGTATCTACCCACCTCCCCTCCCATACAACACACCAACTTCAAACCCAAGTCCATTTTTTACCCTACTTTTTCTAAAGGGCCATACGTTCAAACCTTCTACCAAGTCGTCTACTCAGACATGCTAAAAATGTGCCAATCCTCAAAATCGCAAACTCGCCCCTCATCTAATCTAACCCCTGCTGAACGCACCTCCCTAAAATCCCTTACTGATAACAAATCCATCGTAATCAGACCAGCTGACAAAGGAGGCAGCATTGTAGTTCTAAACCATACGGACTACATACAAGAAACAACCAGACTCCTCTCCGACACCTCCACCTATAAGAAACTTTACAGAGACCCCTTACCAGAATTTATGATAGAAGCCCATCTGATCATTGATCGAGCAACCACCGATGGGGTCATTAGTACTGCCGAAGCTTCCTTCCTCAAACATGACTTCTATCAAAGACCATACTTTTACCATTTACCTAAAATCCATAAAGACCCAGTACATCCCCCTGGTAGACCCATAGTAGCATCTATGGAAAGCGTCACCAGTTATCTCTCTATTTATCTCGATCACTTTTTGCAGAACATAGTCCAAAATCTACCTTCATATATCAAGGACAGTACCCACCTATTAAAGACCTTGCAACCCTACTCCTGGGAACAAACTTATCGTTGGCTCTCTCTTGATGTTGTATCCCTATACACATCTATTCCCCACGAAATTGGGCTACTAGCTGTACAACATTTCCTTAGTAAAGAACCACTATTGAACCCCCGCCAAAATTCATTCTTAATGGAAATTCTCGAATTTTGTTTAACCCACAACTACTTCGAATCAGATGGGAACTACTACATCCAAACGAAAGGCACAGCTATGGGGGCAAATTTTGCTCCCAGCTATGCCAACCTCACAATGGGCTTTTGGGAATCATTACACATATATACAAACAATCCCTTTGCCGCCAATATAATTTTTTACGGTCGGTATATAGACGACATAGTCATCATTTGGGATGGCCCCGAAGGCCTTATCCTACCCTTTGTCCACCACTGCAACAACAATGACATGGGCCTATCTTTTACCTCCGTCACAGATAGTGACACCTTAGCGTTCTTAGATCTAGAACTGTTCCATGAAAGCAACATTATTTGTGCCCAAAACTATACGAAACCCACTTCTGGAAATCCCTACCTACATTTTGACAGTTGCCACCACCCAAGATGGCTAAAAAATATCCCTAAAAGCCAATTCTGTCGCCTCAAAAACAACTGCACACTAAAACAAGATTACATTTCTCACAGTCAAACTCTAATAAAAAAATTTAAAGATAAAGGTTACCCTGACCAGACAGTCAATGATGCCTATTCATACTATCTAGACAGTTTTACCCCCGAGACAAGTCCTCATATACTACCCTCTGCTAATACTCCGAACAATAACACCGCTCAGTCGACAAGATTCGTCACCAAATTCCATAACAGATTTAAGACCATGGAAAAAATCATCAAAAGACATTGGTCCATCCTACAGGAAGACCCCCATCTCAAACACAGTTTAAGTGAAAAACCAATCATCACCTACAGACGGGCCAAAAACATCAAATCTCAAATAGCACCCAGTAAAATAAGAAATCCCGGTCCCCCAGCTAACACCCTTACTACCTTCTTCGATATTAAAGGGATGTACCAATGTAAAAAACCCTTATGCCTTACCTGTGCCCACGTCAACCATAAACAAAAACATTTTGTTCATAAAGGGAAACAATACCCCATCCCCGACTTCTTCAATTGTGGTTCTGAGTACGTAATATATTGCCTCACCTGTCCCTGCGGCCTACTATACGTAGGCCGCACTATACGTGCACTTCGGAGAAGATTCGGTGAACATCGCAACTTAATTGAGAAAGGAAAAGATAAACATAGTGTCCCCAGACACTTCAAAGAATATCATGAGCAATCCACCATGGGTCTACGGGTTTGGGTAATAGAATCTATTCCCTCATCATTTCCAACCGCTAACCGATATAAACGCTTATGCGAAAGAGAAAATTATTGGATTTATAAATTAGACACATTAACCCCTGGGGGGCTTAACGAAGGAATTGAAATCAACATCCTCCTATGATAATCATGTACCTAATTAATTATCTATATTCATTGCCTTCCTTTTGTTCTTATATGCATCCTTTGTTTTTATATGCATCTTTTGTTTTTATATGTAGCTTTTTTTATATATGTCTATATTATACATATATATGTGTTATTTTTATTATTATTTTTATTCTTTTATTATTTTTTTCCTCTATTTTTTTCCTCAATTTCTCTTTATATTTCTTATATGAATATATATTTCATATATTTTTACATACAACTCATTATCCCGATATGCATATGTTTCTACTAATATGGAGTCTTACCTTTGTAATTTTACGAGGTCAAGTGCATTTTTATAAGGTGTTGTTATAAGGTGTTCTCCTTTTTTTTTGAGCAGTATCCTTTTAATGTCCATTGTATTGATATCTCCTCCCACTCTTCTATGGCGTCACATGCGCACTCTCACCCCGATACCTCATGCCCCTACTTCTCTTCCCCTCCCCCCCTTTTCCCCCTTCTCTCCCCTATCACGCATTATTCTATCACTTATTATTAATTATTATTTTTTGTTACTTATTTATTATCTACCACTTTATGTATGTATGTATATATATGTATATATATATGTGTGTATATATATATATATATATATATATATATATATATATATATATATATATATATATATATATTATTTTTTTTATTTTATTTTTTTATTTTTTTTTCTTATTCTTCTTTTTTTTTTTTTCTTATTTTTCATTGTTTAATCATTATCTTATTATATTTTATTATTTATTACGTTTATATACTTTTATATATATTTTTATAAATTCTTCTTTTCTATTATCATTTTGCTTATTATTTAATTCCTCATTATTTATTATGTTTTATTACTTTTCCATCTTTACTTTTAGCTCCGTTCATTATTTATCTTTTATTTATTCCCCCTTTTTTCTTTTTCTCTATTTTTCTTTTCCCTGTCACATCTTCTACCTCTTCCGCCGTTACTGCGCATGTCCCGCACAGACGGACTCTTCCCCGTCCCCTCTCTGTCATTCTCACTGGTTCTCCCGCTACTGCGCATGCTCCGCTCCCATGACAACCCTCTCCCCTCTCTCCTACGTCACCCAATGACGCGCACGCCGCACAGGGAATCCCCGCCAGCCAGTGCGCACAACGCGTCACCATGACAACCCCCCTTCACTCGGCGCGCCACTGCTATAGACACGCCGCATTTCGGCATGTCTGACATACCTCCCTGCACGCTCTGCTGTTTTATAATTTACACTGTTATTACACTGATTCTCTGTATGATTCCACTTATCCGATATATATTAGCTCTGTTACTACCCGCCCTTTTTTTGCCCCTCCCACTTATTCTTCAAATTCGCCTCCACCACACACACATCACCTAAAGCCTGATGAAGGAGCATGCATGCTCCGAAGCGCCGCTTTGCCCAGCCCGTCTCCTGAGGACACCGACTCCTTGAACATCGGACTAAAGGCACTACAGCTACCAGCACTACCCTGTCTGCTCTGACCATTCCGAGGAACACAAGGAATAGACCAAAACACCAACCATCGGTCATAAAGTCAGATGCCTGAAACCCTGCCTTACAGCCCTGCGAGTCGCCCCCATGGACATACGGATGAAACATTACATCCCTGATGTGCCTGTACACCACTAATTTAATGTGAGTGTTTTTTAACCATTTTTAATAAATTTTAGCAACTTTATTGCTGCACTTAGAGGGCGCCGTCTCTTTCTCTATTCCTTTACTGGCAATGACTGCCTGAAGTCTGGAACCCATGAACATTACCAAAGACTGGTTTTCCTTCTTTCTGATGCTTTGCCAGGCTCTAACTGCAACTGTCTTCAGTTGTTCTTTGTGGGTCTTTCTGCCTTTTTACTTTTGCCTTCAGTAAGTGAAATGCATGCTCAACTGGGTTGAGATCAGGTTTGACTCGGCCATTGGAGAATATTCCACTTATTTTCCTTCAATAGCTGCTGGATTGCTTTTGCAGTGTGTTCTGGATCATCATCCATCTGTACTGTGAAGCGCCATCCAATCACCTTTGCTGCATTTGGATGAATCTGGGCTGATATAGCTATAAACACTGCAGAATTTACCCAGCTGCTTCTGTCTTCTGTCACTTCATCAATAAACACCCAGTGCCACTTGAAGCCATACATGCCCATGCCATCACACTGCCCTCCACCATGTTTTATAGATGACGTTGTGGGCTTTGGATCATAAGCCGTTCCAACCCTTTTCCAGACTTTTTTCTTCCTGTCATTCTGATACAGATTAATCTTAATCCAAGAATGCTTTTCCAGAACTGGTCTGGCTTTTTTAGATGTTTTGTGGCAAAGTCTAATCTGGCTTTTCTATTCTACAGGCTTATGAATGGTTTGCACCTTGTGATGAACCCTCTGTATTAGCTATCATGAAGTCTTCTCTTTATTGTAGACTTTGACAATGATACGCCCACCTCCTGGAGAGTGTGCTTCACTTGTCTGGATGTTGTGAATGGGTTTTTCTTTACCATAGAGAGGATCCTGCGATCATCCACCACGGTTGTCTCATGTAGACCTCCAGGCCTTTTTATGTTGCTGAGTTCACCAGTGCATTCGTCTTTCCTCAGAATTGGCCACTCCTAATGTTGCTGCTATCTCTCGGAGGGATTTGTTTTGTTTTTGAAGCCTTACAATGGCCTGTTTCACTTGCATGGACAGCTCCTTTCAACGCATGATGTAGGTTCACAGCAATAGATTCCAAATGCAAATACTACACTGCAGTGCAAATCACATCCGATCTCCGTAGCGATGCGAGTTCAGCCATACAGATAGTATGGCTGAATTCGCATCGCTCCCGCCGCAAACTTGCACGGGACCCTTTTTTTGGTCCGCAGCAGAATCGGATCGCATGGGTGTTCACACCATGCGATCCGATTCCTGTGCGAGTGTGCAGATCGCACTGCGATATGCGGACGGATCTGGGGGTGTCATTAACATTTCATTGACACTCCCAGCAGTCCGCATAGGGCAGTGTAAACTGCCGGCGGGAGGCATGTGATGCGGGAAAACGCCGCGGATTCGCGGCGTTCCCGCATCGCTATGGTGTGAACCTAGCCTAATTGATGAAGAAATAACAAAGGAGTAGTCCACACCTGGCCATGAAACAGCTCTTGATTCAATTGTCCAATTACTTTTGGTCCCTTGAAAAAAGGGGGGCATGGCTATTCTTAGCAGCTGTAATTCCTAAACCCTTCCTCAGATTTGGATGTACTTACCCTCAAATTAAACCTTAGAGTGTGCACTTTGAGCCCATATAACTATAGCTTGAATATTTTTTGGTAAATACCTGAAAAAAAAACTAAAATTGTGCTTGTGTCCAAATATATATGGACTTAACTATATATACACACACACAACACAGCCTCTTTAAAAATTGCAGTACTTTAGGGGGAGTCGCTGTCCTGATTGAACTCCTGCTGTGCCGATGGAGCTCGTTCCCATTTCATCTGAATGCCTTTCTCTACCAGGATTTTGTGGCACTCTTGATGGCTCTTGATGGCTTTAGACCTCACCTCAGGGTGTCGTGGCATCCCGGTTGAGAAAGGCTGGTCTAGATAATCATAAGGAAGGTTTGTCTTAGCAGCTGATGATGAACCATTACTTTTTAGTTATTATCTGCAAAAGCATTTGATACATGTTACATGAGGAAGGTTTTATAAACAATCTGCAGAGTGTTTAAGGAGATCAATGAAACAAACAGTAATAATTTTGATATTTTAGTGCAAAATGTTGGAGGGATAATCTACACTGCTGGAGTTATTACAGTCAGAGATCAATTTATCCATTACATAGACTATAAATTATACACACTTTAAATGGATATGTGATTTTATTTTGAGGGCTTTCCGGCTGGAGTAACTAATGCCCACAGTTTGAATCCTTTGTAGCTCCAAGATCTATAATTTTACCCATCTTGTTATTATGTCAACTTCTGTGACACAGAGTTTTCATCTCCATCACATCTGCTCTCAATCTGTGTTTCTTTAAACCTTGTAATTGCATATGTTTATATTAGTATGTGGCAGCTTGCTATGTATTTATATTTCACTATATATTTTTAAATCACTTTCAAGAAGCATATTACGGGCAGATGGTCCAGCACAACACACATTTGTATGGCATGTTTGACTAACAAATACACAGTAGAAGCTTGCAGTCTTTGCAGGATTTCTTCTGCATTTTCAGTTGTATTTTTCCAAGTACAAGTCCATGTGTGCAGCTTTGTATTAACTGTGGATCTTCAGCTATTTTAATATGCAAAGAAGATGTATCTAACCTTCCTAACAATTCCCTCCTAAAGTAAAGGTATTTAGTATATTTTCAGCAAGCACATATTTTCAGTTGCATGGTTTGGCTTAGTTTTTTAGTTATATGACTCTTGCATCTCTTGTATGCGTTCCCTCTGATATTTTTGATATAGTATTAAATATAGAGATTTAAACAAATGAACCCTGTGCACAGATTAAGCTGCAGACACAAAATTAAAAAAATGCCTCAGTAATGCTATGTAATATGTAGTCTGCTCCAGAAACACAAAATCAGAATATTGCAAAAACTGTCAAAACAATGGGTTTGATTTACTGAAGGCAAATACAGGTGCTTATCAAAAAGTTAATTAATTTCAATAATTCAATTCAAAAAGCAAAAGTCATATATTTATATAGATGCGTTACATACGATATATATCTTGATCTATTTCAAGTATTTCTTTCTTTTAATTTTGAGAATTATGACTTGCAGCTAGTGGAAACCCAAATTCAGTACCTCAGAAAATTAGAATGTTGTGAAATAGTTCAATATTGTAGACTCATAAGGGTTATTTACGAAAGGCAAATCCACTTTGCACTGCAAGTGTACTTGAAATTGCACTGAAAGTGCACTTGGAAGTGCAGTCGCTGTAGATCCGAGGGGGACACGCAAGGAAAATAAAAAACAGCATTTTAGCTTGCACGGTGATTGGATAATAAAATCAGCAAAGCGTCCCCTCATTTCAGAAATACCCCTCAGATTTACAGCGAATGCACTTCCATGTGTACTTTCAGTGAAATTTCAAGTGCACTTTGCACTTGCAGTGCAAAGTGGATTTGCCTTTCGTAAATAACCCCCATGGTGTCGCACTCTAATCAGCTAATTAACTCAAAACACCTATAAAGGTTTCCTGAGCCTTTATATGGTCTCTCGGTCTGGTTGTAATCAAAATTTTCTGCAGTAATTCATGCAAAAGGAGTACCAACCAAGCATTGAGTGCATACTATACTGTACATGGACATACTTTTCAGTAAGCCAACATTTCTGTATTAAAAATTATTTTTTTTGTATTGGTCTTACATAATCAGATTTTCTGAGATCCTGAATTTTGGATTTCCACTAGCTAGTCGAAACTCCAGTTTGTAACCTAGAGAAACTATGGAGATGACCCATTTTGTCCTGGATCTCTTCCGGCCAAGTCTCTGAAAACTGTAGAAGCCTTCCTCCCACCCGACTGAGTGGGGGGCACTCCTTCAAAGGGAGGCCTTGAGACTCTGCTTTGAAGGTTTTTGTCCCCAGGGCTTCTTTGGCCCCTGAGTCTGACCTTGAGGTCTACTTCTAGAGGCTGACCGTTGAGGCCGTCGCCACTGCCTGGAGGCTGTTGTTCCTGGAGAGGATGAACGTTTAAAAGAAGGACGTTTTACGCTTCTTTTTCACTGATAAAAGGGTACTTTTACCACTTGGATGTATTTGTCCAAATCCTCACCGAACTGTTGAGCAGGCACATATTTTATTACCTACTTCATTTGGTCCTTTAAGGACTGACAGATGCCAATTGCTGCCACTGTAGGCTGAGCTACCGCACCAGCCATAGCAAATTAGGCTTTTAGCAAAGATTCCAGTTTTTTATCCACTGGATCTCTAAATACTTGGACATTGTCCACTGGACAAGTTAGGCTTTTATTTACACAAGAAATAGCTGTGTTAACTGCTGGCACCTTCCATTTCTTTGTGAATTTCTCCTCCTTGGAATAAAGTAAGGAGGAAGAAAATACTTATCTGGCTGTTCCCAATCAGCATATATAAGCTGTTCCAATAACAGGTGGAGAGGAAAAGCATGTAAAGCCCTGAGGGGGCTTTAAAGACCCCAAAGAGGGAACTGAAGCTTTGGCTGCCTCAGCAGAGGGTAACTTATAGGCTGAATCTCTTGGGAGATCGCTGGTAGATGGGTAATCCCCCCCCCCCCCCCAAATATCCATGATGGCTAGAGAGTGAGGAGAAGCAGCCAAACGCATCTGGAGCTGCTGCTACACTGAGCACTATTACACTGTGAGGCAAGGTAAATATATCAGGTATGTGTTTTAGTTTCACGCCCTCTAGTGGCAAACATAAGGCACGACACCGTTTACTTAAAAATAGAAGAAATCCATAGGTTTTCCTTAGGGTTGTCTTCACTTAACTTATCCCCGCCGCAAGATACTGCTGAAGACCAGACAGACCCAATCTTCACCCATCATGCCAAGTCATGATAGACCTGCAGGGACTGGGACCCCACTTACGGGGTCCTATTTCCTGGACCCATATAGCACCCTGCCAGCAAACTTTTAGGTATTCAGAAGAAAAACCAAAGTCCAGCTCTCCAGGGAGAAGCATTACAGCGATAACCTTGTTCCTTCCCCACTAGGCCCGGGTACCAATTGTTGACCTCTTCAAGGCACCTTTAATGGATCCGGTTGCATAGCTCCTTCACCCAGTAAGGATCCTTTAACTGAGCTTTCTTTAGAACATCTTTACCCGTGACCAACACCTTAGACACTGGGGAAAAAAGGTACTCCCTGTAATGGGAGGCTGATTTCCTGTCTTGGGTGTGTCAGTATCCATCACCTGATGGTGACCTATAACCCATGTAGTAATTATTATGGCTCTGTGTCCCATGATGTACGAAGAAAGAAAATAATTTTTCTTGCACATGATTGGATGATCGAAATCAGCAGAGCTTCCCCTCTTTTCAGAGTTTCCCCTCAGATCTAGAGCAACTGCACAGTATATTTGCCTTTAGTAAATCAACCTGTGTGTGTTTGTGTGTGTGTATAATATATTTACATAGGTTGAAAAAAGACAAAAGTCCATCTAGTTCAACTAAAAAATAAACAAAGAAAACCTCCATGTACAGTTAGATCCATATATATTTGGACACAGGCACAATTTTTCAAGTATTTACCAAAACATATTCGAGCTATAGTTATATAATGGAAATGGACTGAAAGTGCACACTCTTGGGTTTAATTTGAGTGCACGTATATCCAAATCGGAGGAAGGGTTTAGGAATTGCAGCTCTTAAGAATAGCCATCCCCCTTTTTTCAAGGGACCAAAAGTAATTGGACAATTGAATCAAAAGCTGTTTCATGGCCAGGTGTGGACGACTACTTCATTATTTCCTCATCAATTAAGCAGGTAAAAGGTGTGTAGTTGATTCTAAGTGTGGTATTTGCATTTGGAATCTCTTGCTGTGAACCTACATCATCCGTTCATCATGTGTTTAAAGGAACTGTCCATGCAAGTAAAACAGGCCATTGTAATGCTTCAAAAACAAATCCATCAGAGAGATAGCAGCAACATTAGGAGTGGCAAAATCAAGGTTTGTACATTCTAAGGAAAGAAGAACGCTCTGGTGAGCTCAGCAACATAAAAAAGCCTGGACATCCAGGGAAAACAACAGTGGTAGATGATCGCAGGATCCTTTCTATGGTAAAGAAAAACCCATTCACAACATCCAGACAAGTGAAGGACACTCTCCAGGAGGTGGGTGTATTGTCAAAATCTACAATCAAGAAAAGATTTCACAAGATTTCATATAGAGGGTTCACCACAAGGTGAAAACCATTCATAAGCCTGAAGAATAGAAAAGCCAGATTAGACTTAAACATCTAAAAGAGCCAAACCAGTTCTGGAAAAGCATTCTTTGGACGGATAATTCTAAGATTAATCTGTACCAGAATGACAGGAAGAAAAAAGTGTGGAGGAGGCTTGGAAACAGGTCATGATCCAAAGCACACAATGTCATCTGTAAAACATGGGGGAGGCAGTGTGATGGCATGGGCATGCATGGCTTCCAGTGGCACTGGGTCATTGGTGTTTATGATGTGACAGAAGACAGCCGGGTGAATTCTGCAGTGTTTAGAGATATACTGTCAGCCCAAATGCAGCAAAATGGATTGGACGGTGCTTCGCAGTACAGATGGACGATGATCTAAAACACACTTCAAATTCATTTGGATTGTTTCATTTTAATTTTATTCTGGTGGCATACAGAGCCAAAAGTATGAGAATTGTGGCTGTGTCCAAGTATATGTTTCTCTCCTCACGCATGCACATCATGTCTCAGAGCACCAGACATATTTGGAATTTTTTCACCCCCTACCTATTGCATTTGGAGGGTGCTCCTGGGGTGTGTTGGTGCACTCGCTTCTTCCTCTGGTTCATTCCCCCAGCTCCTGGGCCAGACTTGCCTCGCAGACCCTGACTTGCAACACTGCTTATTTGGAACAATTTATACCTATGCTGTGCGTTTTCTTCTGACGAGTGGCACCTGGCCACGAAATGCGTCAAGCTTATCAATGTCATCATGTTCCCAACACAGCTTGACCTCAGCTGTGATTCATTTGTATCTTATAACCCATTTGTATCCATTACTCAATAAGCATTTGGCTTTTTACATTAATTACTTCCATGGGATACTATGCAATTTCAGATGTGTATATACATATATATAAATCCTTCCTTTCTGTATACCATTGCCTTGTATAGAGATAAAAAATACTCCTGTTCAACCATATATCATATGTTTATGAGGTATGCTTTGTTCATATGTCAATTCTTTTTTTAGAATTTCTCCTACCACGTGCCTTGTGCCTCACTGAAAGTCCCAAAAACCCCTTTCTTATTTATGATTTAGGAAGGGAGGTGCATGGTGTCATGCACCTCATTTAAAGTCCCAAAACCCCCTTTTGCTTTCAATATATGTGGACCTAACTGTATACCTCTTCTACCCCCACAGTTGATCCAGATGAAGCCCAAAAAATCCCAATATTGCATGATGCTATTGGGTCCAGTGGGTGAAAATAATTCCTTCCTTTTCCACAATGAGGGAATTGGATATTTTCTTTATCAACTACCCTGTCAATATTAACTCTAAATATTAATATCCAGTTATTAACCACTTCAGCTCCGGACCAATAAACACCTTAAGGACCAGAGGTCTTTTTGCAATTTCGCACTGCGCTGCTTTAACTGGTAATTGCGCGGTCATGCAATATTGCACCCAAACGAAATTTGCGTCCTTTTCTTCCCACAAATAGAGCTTTCTTTTGATGGTATTTGATTGCCTCTGCGATTTTTTTTTTTTGCGATATAAATGGAAAAAGAGCGAAAATTTTGAAAAAAAAAGATATTTTCTTCTTTTTGTTATAAGAAAAATCGAATAAACTAAATTTTAGTCATACATTGAGGGCAAAATTTATTCAGCCACATGTCTTTAGTAAAAAAAATGTCAATAAGCGTATATTTTTTGGTTTGCGCAAAAGTTATAGCGTCTACAAACTAGAGTACATTTTCTGGAATTTACACAGCTTTTAATTTATGACTGCCGATCTCATTTCTTGAGGTGCTAAAATAGCAGGGCAGTACAAATCCCCCCCAAATGACCCCATTTTGGAAAGTAGACACCCCAAGGAAATTGCTGATGGGTATGTTGAGCCCATTGAATATTTATTTTTTTTGCCCTAAGGGATTGAATAATGACAAAAAAAAAAAAAAAAATTTTTTTTTACAAAAAGTTGTCACTAAATGATATATTGCTCACACATGCCATGGTTATATGTGGAATTGCACCCCAAAATATATTCCGCTACTTCTCCCGAGTATGGGGATACCACGTGTGTGGGACTTTTTGGGAGTCTAATCGCGCACGGCACCCCGAAAACCAATCACCACCTTCAGGATTTCTAAGGGTGCAAATTTTTGATTTAACTCCTCACTACCTATCACAGTTTCGAAGGCCATAAAATGCCAAAATAGCACAAAACCCCCCAAAATGACCCCATTTTGGAAAGTAGACACCCCAAGCTATTTACTGAGAGGCATGTTGAGTCCATGGAATATTTTATATTTTGCCACAAGTTGCGGGAATATTACAAACTTTTTTTTTTTTGCACCAAGTTGTCACTAAATGATATATTGCTCACACATGCTATGGGCATATGTGAAATGACACCCCAAAATACATTCTGCTGCTTCTCCCGAGTACGGGGATACCACATGTGTGGGACTTTTTGGGAGTCTAGTCGCGCACGGCACCCCGAAAACCAATCACCACCTTCAGGATTTCTAAGGGTGCAAATTTTTGATTTAACTCCTCACTACCTATCACAGTTTCGAAGGCCATAAAATGCCAAAATAGCACAAAACCCCCCCAAATGACCCCATTTTGGAAAGTAGACACCCCAAGCTATTTACTGAGAGGCATGTTGAGTCCATGGAATATTTTATATTTTGCCAAAAGTTGCGGGAATATTACAAACTTTTTTTTTTTTTTGCACAAAGTTGTCACTAAATGATATATTGCTCACACATGCTATGGGCAGAAGTCAAATTACACCCCAAAATAAATTCTGCTGCTTCTCCCGAGTACGGGGATACCACATGTGGGGGACTTTTTGGGAGCCTAGCCACGTACGGGACCCCGAAAACCAAGCACTGCCTTCCGGATTTGAATATAAAATGCTATAAAAAACAAACTAACCAGAGTCACCCGTAACACTTATACGGTGATCAGTGGTGAAAGGGTTAACTAGGGGCAATCAGGGGGTTCAAATTTTTATTAGGTAGTATATGGGGGTCCCTGGCGCTATATAAAAACCTGACGGGGAACCTAAATAACTAACTGGCTAACCAGCGTCACCAGTGACACTTATACTGTGATCGCTGGTGAAAGGGGGTGAAAGGGTTAACTAGCAGCAATCAGGGGGTTAAAACCATTATTGGGTAGTATATCGGGGTACCTAGCGCTATAAAAACCTGGCGGTGAACCTAAAAAAATAACTAGCTACCTAGCGACACTAGCGACACTGATGCAGCGTTCAGAAAAATTATCGCTTAGTGACACTGGCAAAAGGGGGTGAAAGGGTTAACTAGCGGAAATCAGGGGGTTAAAACCATTATTGGGTAGTATATCGGGGTACCTAGCGCTATAAAAACCTGGCGGTGAACCTAAAAAAATAACTAGCTACCTAGCGACTGTAGCGACACTAATGCAGCGATCAGAAAAACGATCGCTTAGTGACACTGGCAAAAGGGGGTGAAAGGGTTAACTAGCGGCAATCAGGGGGTTAAAACCATTATTGGGTAGTATATCGGGGTACCTAGCGATATAAAAACCTGGCGGTGAACCTAAAAAAATAACTATCTACCTAGCGACACATGCAGCGATCAGAAAAATGATCGCTTAGTGACACTGGCAAAAGGGGGTGAAAGGGTTAACTAGCGGCAATCAGGGGGTTAAAACCATTATTGGGTAGTATATCGGGGTACCTAGCGCTATAAAAACCTGGCGGTGAACCTAAAAAAATAACTAGCTACCTAGCGACTGTAGCGACACTAATGCAGCGATCAGAAAAACGATCGCTTAGTGACACTGGCAAAAGGGGGTGAAAGGGTTAACTAGCGGCAATCTGGGGGTTAAAACCATTATTGGGTAGTATATCGGGGTACCTAGCGATATAAAAACCTGGCGGTGAACCTAAAAAAATAAATAGCTACCTAGCGACACATGCAGCGATCAGAAAAATGATCGCTTAGTGACACTGGCAAAAGGGGGTGAAAGGGTTAACTCTAGGGGCAATCAGGGGGTTAAATCTTTATTGGGGGGTGATAGGGGGCTACCCTGGACCTAACACTAACTGTCCTGACAGTTTTTACTGTCACAACTGACACTGAATGCATTGATCAGTAAAGAAATGATCAATGCAATCAGTGACACTGTGACTGGGGGGGGAGGGGGGGCGATCGGGGGGGGGATCGGGGGGTGTTTGTGTGCCTGTGTGTACCTACATGTCAGTGTAGTGTTGGTGCACACTTACTTTTACTCTTCTCCTCGTAGTCCGGTCAAAAAGACCGCCCCGAAGAGAATGACATCACTTCCTCCTTCCTGTGTAAACAATACACAGGGGAGGAAGCTTCTCATTGGCCAGGAGCAATCCAGAGGGGGTGGCCGAAAACCAACGGCCATCCCCTCATCACGGAGCGCTCCTGGACCGAATCGGACCGCCGTAAACAGCGGGAGGGGGTCCGATCGGACCCCCCACCCGCTGGAAGGCAATCACGTAGATGTACGTGATTGTGCCTGCCTGTGCCATTGTGCTGACGTACAATGGCAATACGGCGGTCCTTAAGTGGTTAAAAGTGGTGCGAGCTGACACACCCTATTAGTAGCAGCAGCAAGCCTCCATCCCTGTTGTATGTTCAATATTCAGAAAAAGGGGAAATGGGACTTTGAATGAGGCGTGTTGCTGAATAAAAACTTTGATTAAGAATATTTATTTATTAAGTACAAACCATATCACGAAAAGTGTCAAACTAAGATATAGGACACAATTTACTATGGTACACTTCTTTAAATACATTTGTTTAGATATACAGTCATTTTACAAAGTACAATACAACATCATTAACAATGCAGATGTATAGACATACTCATCCATTCATAAAACCAATAAACATAAGCAATTGCTCATAGTAAGTCGAAATGATCTGGGCATCAGTTGGATATATACTCAACGCACGTTTCATGGCTCTTGCCAATCATCAGGAGTACAAATGCTCTGAAATTTGATCAAGAATATCTATAAATATGGGATAACCTTTAAATGGAGAACCATCTCTCAAGAAAATGGGGGGGGGGGGGGGTTATGACTTACTGTCCGGCACCAAAGGTGATACCAAACATCTGTCCAGGAGATACAGAGGACAGGGATATCGATCTCCCCCGGGGCTGAGGTGAGGAATCGCACCCAAAACAAGGATAGCAGCTGTGTAAAGCCCAGGTGACCATGTCACAGCCATAGTATATGATTTATGCTTACCAGGCCGTAGTATTCTGCAGGAATATAGAGATAAAATCTTTTGAAATTATTTGCTATTAATGGGACAAATCCATACTTGTAGGTAAATAAAATAAATTAATAATATGCAATTAATGCAATAATTTTAAATGTAATAATTGAACTACAGTAAAAGAAAGTATGCGATATGTACCCACTGTAGGTAACCATAAATCAGACCCACCATATAGAGGTGATCTGAAGAATATAGGTAAATCTCAGTTACCTTGTGTATAATTCTATGGCTGCAGATATGCCTGGAATCCTGCTTATGTGGATGGACAAGGTGAAATGGTCAGCTGGCTAACAAAGACAGCCTAAATCCCCAGCAAAAGGTGGGTCCCCACCAACGTCATGAAGCTCCAATTGGCCGGACAGTAAGTTATAGCCCCCCATTTTCTTGAGAGATGGTTCTGCGTTTAAAGGTTATCCCATATTTACAGATATTCTTGATCTAATTTCAGAGCATTTGTACTCCTGATGATTGGCAAGAGCCATTAAAGGTGCGTCGAGTATATATCCAACTGATGCCCAGATCATTTCGACTTACTATGAGCAATTGCTTATGTTTATTGGTTTTATGAATGGATGAGTATGTCTATACATCTGTATTGTTAATGATGTTGTATTGTACTTTGTAAAATGACTGTATATCTAAACAAATGTATTTAAAGAAGTGTACCATAGTAAATTGTGTCCTATATCTTAGTTTGACACTTTTTGTGATATGGTTTGTACTTAAAAATATTCTTAACCAAAGTTTTTATTCAGCAACACGCCTCATTCAAAGTCCCATTTGCCCTTTTTTTTAATATTGAACTAATATCCAGTTATGTTTTGGGTATTTAGGAATGCATCAAGCTCTTTTTTTTAAATGATCTATTGAGCTGGCCAGAACCAGTTCTTGAGGGAGTCTATTCCACATTTTCACAGCTCTTCCTCCTGATTTAGAGTGTCCCCTGTAATGACTTGAAAGTAAGTAACGTCTACACCACATTCACTATATGGACAATCTATGTATTTATACATGTGGATTATACCCTCCCTTAATCACTTGACCTCTTGAAAATTTGTCTTCCTTCATGATCAGGTTGTTTTTTTGCGATAAGGCAAAAGTTATGTCCTTTTTTTTTCAACAAATAGAGCTTTCTTTTGGTGGTATTTGATTACCTCTGCGGTTTTTATTTTTTGCGATATAAAGACCGTAAATTATTGGAAAAAAAAACATTTTTTACTTTTTGCTATTAAACTCAATAAATAAAATTGAAAAAAAATCGAATCTCTTTATAAATTTAGGCCAATATGTATTATATGGTTTGCGCATCTACAAACTATGGGATATTTTTTATTTTCATTTTTGTTACTAGTAATGGTGGCGATCAGCGACTTATAGTGTGACTGCGATATTGCAACAGACCTTCTTACACTGGCGCTTTTTGGGGGTCAGTGACATTAATACAGTGACCAGTGCTAAAAATATGCACTGTACTAATGACACTGGCTGGGAAGGGGTTAACATCAGAGGCAATCAAAGGGTTACCTGTGTGCCTAGCCAGTGTTTTATTAAACTGTGGGAGGTGCTTTTACTAAAGGAAGACATGGATCCTAGTCCCTGCTTTTCAAAGACATAAAATCCATAACTTCCCTCCTGTCAGAACTCCAATCTGCCTTGTTTACATAGGCAGACTTCAGTTTTGTATCTCTGATGTATGGCTGATTATATATATATATATATATATATATATATATATATATATATTTTATATATTATAGTAAAATGATAAAATACAAAACATAGCCATTACAATGATTCAGTGCCAAACCGGTACAAAGTGATACTGATAAATTCAATATTTCATGATAAATCGGATATCATATGCCTGAAGTGATAATGTGCACTAATTCCGTGAAACTCTCACCATCCCCTTTTGCACACTCTAACCAAAGGTCTCAATGCATCCCCTTTAAATCCTAAGGTAAGGTTTAAAGTGGTTTCTGACTTTAGTCAGAAAATTAAATCCTGCTAGATCACTCCATGCTGGCCCCTTTTGTAGGTATAGCTATGTAAAACATTAAGACCCCTTTTACACTGTAGGTGTTTTTCAGGCGATTTAGCGCTAAAAATAGCACCTGTAAGGCGCATGAAAAACTCTTCCCATGCCATCCCAGTGTGAAAGCCTGAGTGCTTTAACTCTGGGGCGGTGCGCTTGCAGGACGTTACAAAAAGTCCAACAAGCAGCATCTTTGGGGCGCATGGGAATGCATGGACAGTGCTTTCGATGCGCCGATACACAGGCAGTTTTAAATCTTTCTTTGGTTAAAAGCACCCCACTAGCGGCCGAAAAGCTTGGCTAAAGCAACGGTAAAGCGCAGGTAAAACTAGCTGCACTTTACTGCTAACCCGGCCGCGACTGCGGCTGAGTGTGAAAGGGGTCTAAAAAAGGGAGCCTGTGCTGTTTAAAATCCAGTAATACACTGTCTCACCCTACTATGCACATGCTGGTTGCGCTACATTTTTGCATTGTGCCAAAAATTAGAACCATTAGAGGCTGATCTCCTGACAGATTTACTGTTGTTCAGGGGCTCTGGGCTTCAGCAAAATGGCAGCCCCCAGCAACAAGAAACAGGAGCACTGCGGGAGGCAATTTATAGCGCACACTAATTTTGGTAATATAATTAATAATGTGGAATATATGTTCCTGGCTAAAGAACATTTTTATCAAGTTGTTATGGGTAAAGTTCCACTTTAAGCATTCCTTAATGGATCCAATCAATCAGGCATACAGCAGACAGAGAAGCTCGGAAAGGAAACAGATAGTGCTCTCTGTAGAAAACACTTAATATATCAGAAAAATGGAGATAATACATTCACATGAAGACAGAGTAATTCTGTCCATCTAAAGTGCAAAGCATTAGGGAAGAAGGGGCGCTGCCTGCGTCTCACTCTGCAAAACTACTGGTTAGTCCCAGATCTCTTCCAGCCTGCGCAACACAGTGTAAATTTCTGTCACAGGGATCTCTAGACTTCACCCAACGTGTTTTGTCACTGTTGACGTTATCAGGGCCCGAGTGCTGAAACGTGCAAAATAAACTGGCAGGGGTTTTAGCTTTTCCCTAATAAAAAGAAAAAACAATAGTTATGACTTTACATATACAGTATATCATATAAGAGGCTAAATGGGCTCTACAACATCAATAGCTGTTCATTTTAGCCAAGCCGCGATCCCAACATGTTTCACTCCGCCCCGGACCTAAATCAGCGGGATCCCCATGATTAAACTCTGTGGGTTCAGTGAAATGCATTGGGGCGTGACTTGGCTGGAGCCCATTCTGAGGCTGTTATTCCTAATATCCACAGGGTCTTGCAGTGATGTGCAGCACATAGGACCTTTTTGTTTCTTATATCATTGGAACAGGGGTGAGCTCTGTCCTTGCCAGCACTCGCAGTGGTGTACTACAGGAGAGGACCTGGCTGGAGCCTTGAGCAGCACCCCCTGTTTGTTGTCTGGTCAAATTGATAGAGCCCTTTAAAAATATGATTTCTTTTCCAGTTGATGTATAGGATCCTCTAATGCATATCCCTATATATTTATGCTAGACACAATTCAGCAAAGAAAATTTGAGATCAGAGTGCCTTTAAATCACAGAGTAGTCATAGCTGTTGTTTTGTCCTTCCCTGAATCAAAAATAATGCTGCACTGCTTTCAAGATCCAAGTCTACCTTTCGTCAAGCTGATGGATTGTGTATTTGCATTTCATTTCCTGACTAGTCATCAGTGCTTTGGAACACTGCAAAGGACACAGCGGCAATGAAAGAAAAGTCTTGCAAGTAGCAACTACAATTCCCATGGTGCACATAGCTCTTGTATGCACGCTGCTACTCAGTGATTGTAAAGGTGAAAGTAAATGTAGAGAAAATACCACTTGCATAATGAAAACTGGATAAAAAGCATTTATTGGAAGATGAATGCAAAATGATCATTTTGAATTATAGGTCTTAACAACGAATACAAAGATTAGCAATTGTAAAGTCAGGGGAGAGTGGCAATCCTGTACTTTTGGTCAAAGAGACAGGAGAAATTTGGGGAAAAAACCCAATATCTTTATGTTCTGCTTTAAAACGTATCCAATAGAAAAAAATCGAATTTCTTCATCAATTTTGGCCAAAATGTATTTTGCTGCATGTCCTTGGTAAAAAAAAGTGTATATTGATTGGTTTATGGGGGAAAGTTAGAATGTCTACAAACTATGGTATAGATAATGGAATTTTTATTAATTTATTTGTTTTATACTACTAATGGTGGCAATCAGGTGTTTTACTAAGCAACGTGTCAGTTTTGACTCCCTGCTTTGCAAGAAGAAAAAAAACAGCACATCACTGATGCTTGAAGAGAGCCCTGTGTTATTTACCATTCGCTGAGCCCATCAGTGGGTGCCAGCCATAAATCATTGGCTGGGACCTGTTGATCGACTTGCGCTGTAGCGAATGGTAGCACAGTCTTCCCAATGTGTGTGCAGACGTGGAAGAAAACTGCGATGTACAGGTACATTACTGTGCCTGTAGGAGCTGATCTGCCACAGTAAATGAATTGCAGCGGGTCGGCAAGCAGTTAATAACAAGGTTTCCCATAAGTCACCACTTGTGTTATAACTACATTGATTAATATAAGAGCAGGTTATCAGGTAAAGGTTGGTATCAGCAGAGCAGTCAATACCTATACCAGTGATGGCGAACCTTGGCACCCCAGATGTTTTGGAACTACATTTCCCATGATGCTCATGCACTTTACAGTGTACTTGAGCATCATGGGAAATGTAGTTCCAAAACATCTGGGGGGTGCCAAGGTTTGCCGTCACTGACCTATACCTTTTTAGATGTTTATGAAACAAATAAAGCAGAGATTCTCTTTGTTGAGGGAATGCACAAGCCCGTGTCCTATCCGATCCTCCCAATCTGTGCATGCCCGCTTAGCTCCAATACACTTTTATTTGAATAGAAGCTACAGAACAGAGCCTTCTCCAACAGGTGGAAGACAACATTTTTGATATCCTTAGTTGTCCTTCAAATAACCACCCCAGAACACCCCCCCCCCCCCCATACTAAATTCTACCAGGGACGTGAAGTGAGGTCAGTGGCTGGTGAAGCACTGGCTAGTGTCATCAGAGCCAAATACACACATGTTGCATACGCTACGATCATTAAAGCGAGATAAATAATTCTAGCACTAAACCTCCTTTGTAACTCTAAACATGTAACCTGTAAAAAAAATTACAGCATCGCCTATGGACATTTTTAAGTGTTCTTTTCCACAAGTGTGCTCAATTTTAAAGCGTGATGTTTTGGGTATCTATTTACTCGGCGCAAAAAAATTGGGCTAACTTTAGTGTTTTTTTGTTTTGTTTTTTTAATTCGTGAAGCAGTTTTTCCCAAAAAAATAACTTGTTTGAAAAATAGCTGCACAAATACTATGTAACATAAAAAAGTTGCAACGAACACCATTTTATTCCCTAGTGTGTCTGCTATAATTAATATATAAATATATATATATATATATATATATATATATATATATATATATATATATATATTTATATATTAATATATAATGTTTGGGGGCTCTGAGTAATTTTGTAGCAGGAAAAAAAAGATGATTTTTACATGTAGGAGAGAAGTGTCAGAATTGGCCTTGGTGGCAAGGGGTTACCTGCAATAAGTAAGTAATATACAAATAATTATTCTATATTGTTTTTAGGGTAATTTGCTATATTTAAAAAAAGCTGTACTCAATCAAAAATTTCTTCGTTTCTGTCAGTAAATTTTGTAACTAAGTCATTTTTTGTCTATGCTGATGAGGCAGCACTTATGGGCACTGATTAGGTGGCACTGATGAGGTGGTACGAATATGCTGCACTTATGGGCACTGATAGGTGGTACTGATAGGTGGCATTGATGGGCAGCAGTGATGGGGAGCAGTGACTGGCAGTACAAATGGCCACTAATTGCTGGCACTGGTGGGCACTGATTGCTGGCAGTGGTGGGCACTTAATTGTAATGAATACATACCTAGATGTCCTCTACGAGGAGATGCCATTTATCGGCTCTCCTCTCCTCAAACTCTGTCAGGAGTGCCAATTACTGTCATTTCTGTATTTACATGTGACCGGCTGTGATTTGACACAGCCTATCACATGGTTAAAGAGCCACGGCTCTTTACAGAGATCGGCATGTCCTAGCAACACGGTGCGGCCGCGATCGCTGCACGCCCCGCAGTCGTTTTGGGAAGCTGATGTCCACCAGTCATTTGACTGGCCGGGTGGTAAGCGGTTAAACTGGCCGCTCTGTATGTAGCTTCTGAGAGGCTGCGCAAGGAGCCTTGTATCTCCGGAACCAAAGGTCATAGGGGCCCTCTCACGTAAAGTGTTACCAAACCCATGACCCTGCATTCACTATATCTGGTCTCCAACAGTACACAGAACATGGAAATGCAATTATTTTAGAAACATAAACTGTTAAATACCGTTTTCTCATCAGCAGTATATAGCAAAAGTATGACTTCTATCAGTGTCCAGCCGAGCACTGGTTTAAGCTTTTAGGAGAAGTTTTTTTGTTCTCTTCTGATTGTCCTCTGAGGCTGCATGACCCCTGACCCTGTGTCTGGACAGTGCTGATTGGCCCTGTGCTGATCACATGCACCATCCCAAGAAAAAAAGTAAAACCTTTTTGCAATACACACCAAACTGAGCATGTGCAGAGTGTCCCTAATGATACGTACATCGTACACGATCGTAGTTTTCGTCAGAAAAATCTTGGATGTTTTTTCTGATGGAATTACACTCAAGCTTGGCTGGCATTCTCCCGGTCACACAAAAGTTCTTTGAACTTTTGACTGTCAAGAACGCGGTTACGTACAACACTACGAAGAGCCGAGAAAATAAAGTTCAATGCTTCCGAGTATGCGTCAAATTGTTTCCGAGCATGTGTAGGAATTTTGTGCGTCGTAATGGCTACAGACTATCAGAATTTCCCACCTGAACTTTTTCCTTTGGAAAAATAGAGAACCTGCTCTGTCTTTTTCTGGCGGAAATTCCGCCAGCAAAAGTCCGAGCATACACAGTCAGAATATCTGACCAAAAGCTCTCATCTGACTTTTGCATGGCGGGATTTCCGATCGATCGTGCGTACTGGGCCTAAGGCTCTGTTCTATCAGGAGATGGATTGGAGACTGTGGAAGAAGGGGAGGATCAGAGAAGACAGCATCAAACAGCCACAATGCACAGGATTAAAGAGGAAGTAAACCCTGATGAGTTTACTTCCTCTTTCATTCCCTGTAAAGGCAAAGCATAATGGACTACTATGCATCGCATTGTAGTCCATTATGTGTCACTTACCTGACACAGGAGCCAGCGAAGTCACTGCTGTCCCCTGTAGTTCCCAGCGTCCATCTTCTTGGTGGGTCTCCATGACGTCACTCCCGCGCATGCGCACGGGAGCCGAGAGTCGCGGCATTGCCGTCATTGACGATGCCCCGCACAGTGTGCCTGCGCGCCGCTGTCTACGGCGCATGCGCCGTAGATAGCGGTGCTCGTCTTCGGGCATATATCTCCTAAACCGTATAGGTTTGGGAGATATTTCTTGGACCTACAGGTAAGCCTTAATCTAGGCTTACCTGTAAGTCAAAGTGGTTTGTAAGGGTTTACAACCACTTTAACCCCTTAGGTTCCACAGTGAGTATAACATGCATGCTTTACTGCATATACAGACTGATTTTACTGTTATGGGTTTAGTAACACTTTAAAGTCTGCTGGCTGGTCTGTGCATGTTAAGTAACATTTTTATTCGTCCCAAACTATGTAGGATTTTGGTTGGGGGGTGCTGGGGAAAAGGAGGGCTATTTAAAGCAGTGGTCATAAACCCTGTCCTCAATGCCCACTATCAGGCCAGGTTTGCAAGATAACTGAAATACATTACAGGTGATATAATTTGCTGCTCATTGATTGCAGTATTCTAGTCTGCATCTCCCCAAGGTAATACATGAAACCTGGCCTGTTAGTGGGTCCTGAGGACAGGGTTGATGACCACTGATTTAAAGCATAATTGCATTAAAAGTACAATATAGATATCCTTGTGTCAAGCCAACATTTTTTTTATAGTTCTAGATGGGAAGTGGGGAGAGATTAGAACTGCCGTCAGGTATTACTGCTATCCAGGGTTCAGTTAAAGAGATTTACATTCACTTTCTGTCCTGCTGACAACCGTTTTTACAGACCTCCTCCAGGGCGAACAGTGGAGTTGGACTAACGCTGAAGAATACATTTCTCTAATTCAAATCCCTTATAATAATGAAATGATCTTTTATGTTTTGTCAATTAACAAGAAAGGGTTGATCTCCTAAACACCTTAGTCATAAAATCTATGAATTTTCAGGTAATGTAGGTGAGTAGAGCTGACTGAAGCCAGAGCAGGGGAGAAATATCTGGAGAGAGAAAATCGATAACTTGCATAGATGGTAGAGAGGGTCTTTATGGGAGTTCAAATACTAGTCATTTAATGTATATTGAATCCAAGGATTCAAAGTCTTTATCATCAAATATACTAAAAAGGTCAATCGGTCATAACCTAGTCTATTTTCATCTTTAATAAAAAAAAAAACCCTCCAAAATGTGTGGGTACTAAAATATAAATGAGATTAGTTAATAATACGTTTCTTTATGAAAAATTCAAAAGGGGATTTTAGTGGATTCATGAATATCAGAGAACAAATGAAAGTGTACATATGGATCCAGAATGTTTTCATTATGGAGTTATGTTTCCTACTTGTATTACATGATCCTTGTGCATCTTCAGCCGCCAAAGCACTGGGAGGAAGGAGCGGAGATTTTTGTGACCTTAACTGGAACCATGCACTGTCCACTATACAGTAAATCCTTGCATTGCCAATATAATTCATTCCGGAAACATGCTTGTAATCCAAAGCACTTGTATATCAAGGCGAATTTGCCCATAAGAAATAATGGAAACTCAGATGATTTGTTGCTCAGATAGGAGTCGCCTTAAAATACTACAGGAACCTTTTCTAAAGCCAGAGTGACTTCAGTAGTGCTATAATCCCCTGTGCGATGTTCGCAATGACTTATATAGGTGATGTCACCTCGCGACCCCAACCTTTATGACGTTACAGTCCCCGGGAATTATGGGACTGTGACTTCATAAGGGCGGGGTCGACGTGTGACATCACCCAGTGACCACGCCCCATGCCTATATAAGTCGTGCATGACGCACACGGCATTACAGCGGGAGAGAGCGTCCTGTCAACATCGCAGGAAGAGAAGAAGGAAGAAGGTGACGTGGAAGACCGGCCACTGCTAGCAAAAGAGCTGGAAGAAGATAGCGGAGGAGTCGACAGAAGAACCAGAGAGTGGGAGAAGAGATCGGACACCGGGAGAAGAGGTCGAAGAGAGCGGAGAAGTCAAGAGACCCCAAAAGTCAGAAGAAGACCCCCGGAGCTGCCTAATAAATTACTTTAAAAACCTGTGTAGTGTGTGTTTTTATTGACACTTTTTTTCCCTCAGGTGAATGGGTTCCCCATACTCATTCATTTAGGGTGGGGGGCCGGGATCTGGGGGCCCCCTTATGAAAGGGGGCTCCCAGTTTCCAATAAGTCCCCCACCCACAGACCCCGACAACCAACAGCCAGGATTGTCGGTAAGAGCCCCTTGTCCTCATTAACATGGTGCTTTGGGGTGGGGGGGCCGCAGGGCACCCCCTTCCCCATAGCACCCACCCCCCATTTTGAGGACATGCGGCCTAGTACGGTTCAGGAGGGGGGCCACTTGCTCCTCCCCACCCCCTTTCCCGACCGGCCGGGCTGCGTGCTGAGATAGGGGTCTGGTATGGATTTTGGGGGGATCCCCACACCATTTTTTCAGCGTAGCGGTTCCCCTTAAAATCAATATCAGACCTAAGGGCCTGGTTTTCCCTTGGAGAGGAACCCTTGCCGGTTTTTATTATTAGAGAGGCGACATTGTCACTTCAATATAGATGGAGACCCAACTTGGAGGAGACTTCCATTGAAATCAATGGGTACAAGTCGCCTAGAAGTCAGATTGAAGACATACAGGAACCTTTTCTGAAGTTGGAGCGACTGCAGTAGTGTACACTAAGATGGCTCTATTCACTTCCATTGATTTTCTCAACCGCACGACTTGAAGTTGGATCCCAGGTTGCCCCTGTGCGAACCTGCTCTAATTGAATACGCTGAAGTTAGAAGCTGATTGGTTACTATGCACAGCTGCCCCAGATTCTGTGTACACTAGTTTAACCCCTTCCCGCCGAGCGTACGCAGATGTGCGTACTCTGCTTCCGGGGGGTATACCGGGATGATGCCCGCACCTGCAGGCATCATCCCGGTACCGTTTTGTTCAGCTGGCGATTGGCTATCCAGCCATAACAAACGAAGCGGCTAAAAGCCACTCGGCTGTTATGCCGGAGGAGCGGGAGGGGACGTCCCCCCCCCTCGCGCCAGTGCTCCCGCTCGATCGGGAGCACCGATTCAATATCCAGCGCCTCCGGCTGCCGGGGAGGAACTGGAACGAAGCCGTAATCGGCTTCGTTCCAGTATCCTAATCGTAAATATAAAATAGCAATGTCATGACGTCACTTCCCGTTTACTCGGCTGCCAATGGCGCCGGTTTTAAAAATATATACGGTATTCAGAATCGCAGTTTTCGGCGATCTGAATACATTGAAGTGTAAAGGAGTGGTGGGGGGTCTTTTAGACCCCCGACCCCTCCATAAAGAGTACCTGTCACCACCTATTACTGTCACAAGGGATGTTTACATTCCTTGTGACAGCAATAAAAGTGATCAAATTTGTATTTTATTTTTTTTTAAAACAATTTATTAATTTTCAAAAAAAAAAAAAAAAATACATTTTTTAAAGTGCCCGCCGTCCCCGCGAGCTCGCAAAGCAAAGAAAACACATACGGAAGTCGCGCCCGCATATGTAAACAGTGTTCAAATCACACATGTGAGGTATCGCCGCGATCATCAGAGCGAGAGCAATAATTCTAGCACTAGACCTCCTCTGCAACCCTAACCTGGTAACCGTAAAAAAAAAATTAAAGCTTCGCCTATTGAGATTTTTAGGTACCGTACTTTGTCGTCAATCCACGAGTGCGTGCAATTATAAAGTGTGACATGTTTGGTATCTATTTACTCGGCGTAACATTATCTTTCACATTATGCAAAAAAATTGGACTAATTTTACTGTTTCGTTTTTTTTTTAATTCATGAAAGTGTCCCTTTTCCCAAAAAATTGCGTCTAAAACACCTCTGCGCAAATACCGTGTGACATAAAATATTGCAACAATCGCCGTTTTATTCTCTAGAGTCTCTGCTAAAAAAATATATATAATGTTTGGGGGTTCCAAGTAATTTTCTAGAAAAAAATATGGATTTTAACTTGTAAACACCAAATTCCAAAAATAGGCTTAGTCATGAAAGGGTTAAGTAAGGCCTCTTTCACACAAACATTCCGATCAGGTCAGCCATTTTTCAGGTAGACCCGATCGGGACCTCCATTTTCTGCTATGGAGTGGCGAGTGTAAACAGACAAGTGTCTGTTTACACCCGCCTACATCCAGTCAGATCCGCTAAAAACACATGGAGGGGGAATAGTTTCCCTTTTGTCTATATGATCTGATGGCAGTTGGGTGTAAAACAGACAGGTGGTCCTTTTATATATGAAAGCCCATAGAGGAGATCTGGCTTATGCAGAGTGGACACAGACCTATCATCTGCCTGCTCAGCTTGGATCAGCAGACAGTTCCCCTGCTGAGTAAGCAGATCCCAGGTGGAGTCCACCCTGTGTGAAAGGACCCTAAATCTCCCCCATTGAGTTCCTGTTCCCATAGCATCTCAAAATCTCATGTGTCTTGGGACAGTTAATAGTGTATAAATTTAGGAATTCTGCACTATGCAAAGCGCTGCATTTTTACCTAGTATTTCCAAGAGTGTTAAAAAAATATATTTTTTGGTTTTGCAAAGGTTGCAGTGGATTGAGAGTATTAGAAATTTTTCTGGGGCTTGCTGCACGTTGAAGTATCCCAATAATATAGGAAGTCAGCTTGGCTAGAAACCACAGAAAAGTGAAATGTAAATTTTAGGTGATTTATCCTTAAAGTGACACTAAATAATATGCTTTATTCTACAAATGAAATCTCTGCATGCCCACTACTGAATGGTTTTGTAACTTTTTTCCTGCCTCCTTGTAATGTCCTCCGTGTCCTCTTAAACCTTTCCTTTTCCCCCTCACTTCCCTGTCTTTAGAATGAGCAGTGTATACTAGTTGTGGTTATGTGCACTGCTCTATGCACACTACAAATCCCATAGTTCACAGTCCTTTATCTTGGGAGCAAGTGAAAGATGGTGGCTACATACCTACAGTGGGGCCATGGAGAACTAAACTAGCCACCCTTTTAGGAAGTTGAATCATAGCTGCAAAAAAAAATTTTTTAGAGGCTGAGAGCAATAGAAGGTATTTTTTTTTAGTACATAATTCATACTTTTACTCCCCTTCGTGACCAGGCAATTTTTTGCAATACGGCACTGCATTTAACTGACAATTGCACAGTTGTACGAAGCTGTACCCAAATCAAAATTTTATGTCCTTTATTTCACCCAAAAATAGAGCTTTCTTTTTTATTTTAGAGGTTGGTTTTTATTTTTTGCACTACAGACAAAAAAACAGTTTTGAAAAAAAAAAACATATTTTTTACTTTCTGCTATAAAACCCATCAAATAGAAAAAAAATCAAAAATCAAATTTATCAATTTAGGCCAGTATGTATTCTGCTATATATTTTTGGTAAAAAATAAATAAAAAATCCCAATAAGCGTATATTGATTGGTTTGCGCAAACCAAAGTTATAGCATCCACAAACTATGGGATATTTGTATTTATTTATTTTTTACTAGTAATAGTTGCAATCAGTGACTTATGGAAGGTCTGCGGTATTGTGCCCGACAGTTGGACACTAACTGACACTTTTGACACTTTTTGGGGACCAGTAATACTAATAGTAATAATAATAGTGATACTAATAGTAATCAGTGCTAGAAAATATGCTCTGTCACTGTACTAATGACACTGTCTGGAAGGAGGTTAAACAGAGGTGATCAAAGGGTTAACTGTGTGCCTAGTTAGTGTGTTAGTGTATTGTGGAAGGTGCGTGTTCCTAGGGGAAGGCAAGGCAAGGCAAGGCAAGGATCCATGCCTTCCCTACTGACAGAATGGCCATCTGCCTCTGTGCTGGATCTTTGGTGCATGCCAGCAGACATAGGGGGTTATTTACTAAAGGAAAATCCACTTTGCACTGCAAGTGCACTTGGAAGTGCAGTTGCTGTAGATCTGAGGGGGACATGCAAGGAAAATAAAAAACAGCATTTTAGCTTGCATATGATTGGATGATAAAATCAGCAGAGCTTCCCCTCATTTAAGATCTACCCCTTAGATTTAGACTGTACTTCCAAGTGCACTTGCAGTGCAAAGTGAATTTGCCTTTCCTAAATAACCCCCATAGAGTCTGCGGTACCCTCAGATCAGCCCCCGCCGCGTATAATCACAGCAAGAGTGTGTGACTGGCGGCGTACATGCTCGCCTCAGACCTGGAAGTGTTGGTACGTGATCCGACGCAGCTTTGCCACCTTGCCGCCGTATAAGTAAGTTATACTTCATGGTGCTACTGGCAGTCCTGAGAGTATAGTCAGAATATCATTTTGAGGTAACTTCAAATTATCGCTCACCTTCTATCCTAGATCATTTGTACAGACAAACTGTTTTTTTTTTACACAAAATGCTTTTTTTTTTTTTTTTTTTAATTTGCAATTTACAAGCCTCAAACGGAAACAAAAAAAGGGTAGATTTTAATTTTTTTTAAACAATCATGTCAATCTGTCTATAATTCTCTGCTGCGTACGTCGTCTTAATTTCTCAAATCCAGGAGTGGCCGTTGAAAGTTGCAGGTAATTTGAGGACACCAAAATGTTCTGTTCTGCAGCAAAGGAAAATATGCCTTTTTAATTTGCCAATTGAAACTAAAATTGATAATATTTTACATAATTTAGTGTCCATTTTCATGTACAGTTTCCACAGAACAGTAGGACTAGAAGCATATAAATACCGGTAATTGCAGCCTTGTCCGCCCCAGTAATAGACAGGCAATCGAGCAGGCAGGAGCTGCAATTTGACTTTTAAAATGTTTAGCATGCAGACAAAGGCAGTGGAAGTAAAACACCATTTGTGTTAATCTGGAGTCATATCTTGAGGATCATAGTTCCAGGCTCTGAGACAGCAGGCATACCTGTTTGTGCAGCTCACTCTCGTATTCCTATCACACAAATGTACTCATTGGAGACACCATTTGTCTAAGCCATCATCACTCTTTCTATCAGCCGTGCTAAGACTAATGAAGATGATTTGTTCCTGGGCTGAGGACATGTAAAACAGATTGTAAGGAATGTACAGTTTGTCACCTAAGGTGCATGACAAAGTAAGACATTTATGCGTGTTTATAAAGGTGCTTTTGCAGGTTTTTGGCACAGTAGATTGGTTTTATTTTTGTGTATGTGAGGGTGTTGGATGTGGAGAATACCAATGTGCTTTTAACTCTTCTTGTAATATTTTCCATCTAACCTATGAAAAGGGGATTTTATAGATTTGAGTGAGAACGTGTGTTCCTGGGGTCCACTAATATACAAAGGGACTCATCACCACAATCCCTTAAACAATAACAACACTTCTATCCTTCTCTTCTAGGGTATTGGAGTCCAGCCCCATTATATTTTATGATTCTGCTTGGTTTTCATGACTAAATAGCATTGCTGGAATGTGGACTTTTTTTAAATTTTGGATAGAGCATTGAAGAATTAGAACCCCTGTTAAACTTGTGCTATATTTGTTACCAAAGAAAAAGAATATGCTATTGCGCTGTCTGGAACCCAACCGTCATTAAACAGGGCACACGAGAGGGCCAGGAGAGTGGTAGGGAACACCAGGTAAAGTGGATGCAGGTCCTCTCAGATTAAGTCTTGAGATTCTAATGCACATATAAAAAACAAACATAAGGGCGTCTCCTTCTAGGTGTGGCGGTTTATTATAAAAAAGGTATAAAAGACAGTAAAAATGAACTCACTAAATAAAAGTGGATCAAGGCTTGTCATAGACCCATATAGACCTCCATAGGATCACCGTGAGGCTGCAGAGCTCTGCAATCTTTGGAGGTCTATATCGGTCAATGACCGACCTTGATCCACTTTTATCCAGAGTGCATTTTTATTGTCTTTTATCATTTTTTTTTTTTAAATACTTTGCTACACCTAGATGGAGGTGCCTGTAAGGTGCGCCCCTCCTTGATTAGCTCGAGCTGGACTTTAGTGGTCACTGGAAAGCCCTCTCAATCGATTGGGTAAGTCAGACAACTAAACACGTTGTTGGTTTAATCATGAATACAAAAATCTTTATTTCCTGTTACCACTTCTATGTGCTTCAAACATTGCATAGAGACAGAAGGAAGGCCTTCTGTCAGCCAATCAGGATTATACAAGACATTCAAGACATAATGGGCTTTTTGAATGACCAATCATATACATCCACATTTATGTTCGTCATACATTAAGTGGAATTTTTTAGGGAAATTTTTGATAAAAGGTCCCCAGACATACATATATATATATATATATATATATATATATATATATATATATATATATATATATATATATATATATTGTAAGGGATCTTCCCGGGGTAGGGTGTGTTTGGACACAGTTCACAGCAGACTTGGAATTTTATAAAGCAGACCTTGGCGTTTATTCGTGGTACAAACAGTCCAACAAACAAAATATACAGCAACACCGTGCTTCTTGTGTATAACAGGAACAAAATAATAACAAAAACAAACAACCTAGCCCGGCTGGGCGCTTACTAACAGGTTCTTCTCACCTATCTGACACTTATAAACCCAGCATCTTTCGCCTGGATATCGCAGGGTGGGTTTAGCTCCAGCAGTGGCTGTGCTTGCAGCTTCCTCCAACACACAGACTGTTCGTTTCCCTGGCTAAGAGCAAACACCTGCAGGCCCGCAGAGCCTTTACCTTCCCAGGCTAATTAGGATCAAAGCTCACCTGATCCAAAACCCAGAACTGGAACGAGGGATGGGGGGTGTGGAATGACAGGTCCCTCTACCAAACCTACCTGCCATTCCATATAAACCCAGGCCCGGCAAGATTAAATAACAACTCAGCAGCATATTGCTGCTGAGAAACTGATCCATCCTGGACTTACCATCTCACACTGTGTAGCAACCTAGGTGAGATGTACACCCCCTCAACCACTTCTCCAGTGACATGTCTACATATCCCCCCCCTCTTTTTCAGACCGGAGGGCTGAGCCTTTTGTCCCCACAGACAACTCACCCTCGACAATGCGTCAGCATTTGCCTGTAATTTCCCTGGCCTGTGTTCCACAGTGAAATTAAAGTTTTGTAAGGACAGAAACCATCTAGTCACTCTTGCATTTCTCTCCTTGTTTAACTTCATCCATGTTAGGGGGGCATGGTCTGTCACCAACTTGAATTTCCTGCCTAGCAAGTAATACTTTAAAGATTCTAGGGCCCACTTCACTGCCAAACATTCTCGCTCCACAATGGCATAATTTTTCTCGGCCGGGGTTAGTTTTCTACTCAAGTATGTCACCGGATGCTCCTCACCATTCACTACTTGTGAGAGTACTGCACCTAAGCCTGTGTTAGAGGCATCTGTCTGGACCAGAAATTCTCGCCTGAAATTGGGGGTAACTAACACAGGTGGTTGGCACAAGGCAGACTTAAGGCTTTGGAAAGCCTTCTCGGCCTCTGGGGTCCACGTGACCATTGCTGTCTTTCCGCTCTTTGTCAAGTCAGTTAGTGGAGCAGCAACTGAGGCAAAGTTCGGCACAAATCTACGGTAATAACCGGTAATACCCAGGAAAGCTCTAACCTGTTTCCTTGTCAGGGGTCTAGGCCAATTCTGTATTGCCTCAATTTTATTTAGCTGTGGCTTAATCAATCCTCTCCCAACAATGTAGCCCAGATATTTGGCCTCTTCTAGGGCTAGAGCACACTTCTCGGCATTTATGGTCAACCCTGCATCACTTATGGTATCCAACACGGCCTGTACCTTACAGAGGTGACTTTCCCAATCAGGGCTAAAAATGACCACATCATCGAGGTAGGCGGCTGAGTAATCCTGATGTGGTCGCAGAATCAAGTCCATCAACCTCTGGAAAGTTGCAGGCGCTCCATGTAACCCGAATGGCATCACTACATACTGGAATAGCCCATCAGGGGTGGAGAATGCAGTTTTCTTTTTAGCCTCGCCAGAAAGTGGAATCTGCCAGTAGCCCTTTGTGAGATCGAGGGTGGTTATGTACCTGGCGTTACCTAACTTCTCAATCAACTCATCTACCCTGGGCATAGGATAAGCATCGAACTTGGAGATCTCATTCAACTTTCTGAAATCGTTACAGAACCTCCAAGTTCCATTGGGCTTTGGGATTAGCACAATCGGGCTGGACCATTCACTCTGTAACACCTCAATTACCCCCAGATCAAGCATACGTTTTACCTCGTCAGATACGGCTTTCCTACGTGCCTCCGGTATCCTATAGGGCTTTAGGTTTACTCTGCTTCTAGGCTCAGTTTCAATGTGATGATGGATGAGGTGGGTACGCCCTGGGAGGTCAGAGAACTTGTTTTTGTTTTTCTGTAAAAATTCCAGAGCCTCCTGTTTCTGTGACACTGATAGAGCATCACCTACTTTGACTGGAGGGATTGGTGGTGACAAATTATTAACAGTATTTGTCGCCACCAAGGATTCCCTGTCTTTCCAGGGCTTGATCAAGTTTATGTGATAAACTTGGAAAGGCTTCCTTCTACCTGGTTGGTGCACCTTGTAGTTCACCTCACTGATCTTTTCAACAATTTCATAAGGACCTTGCCACTTCGCTAAGAATTTACTCTCAACAGTGGGGACTAGTATAAGGACCCTATCGCCTGGGTTGAATGTCCTGATTCTTGCGGACCGGTTGTAAATTCTACTTTGGGCCTCTTGAGCTCTCTGGAGGTGTTCCCTTACCAGGGGCATTACAGTGGCTATACGGTCCTGCATTTGTGCTACATGCTCAATAACACTCTTGTATGGGGTGGACTCACTCTCCCATGTCTCTTTTGCAATGTCCAGTAGACCCCTAGGGTGACGACCATAGACCAACTCGAATGGGGAGAACCCTGTGGATGCTTGGGGCACTTCCCTAATAGCAAACATGAGGTAGGGTAATAAATGATCCCAGTCACGACCATCTTTTCCCACCACTTTCTTCAACATATGTTTCAAAGTTTTATTAAATCTCTCCACCAATCCGTCCGTCTGGGGGTGGTATACAGAGGTACGGATGTGTGAGACTTTAAATAGTTTGCATAATTCCTTCATCAGTTTTGACATAAATGGCGTACCTTGGTCAGTTAGGATTTCTTTGGGGATCCCAGTCCTAGAGAACATATAAAACAACTCACGTGCAATTGTTTTAGATGCAGTGTTTCTTAAGGGTACAGCCTCAGGATAGCGGGTCGCATAATCTATGACTACCAAAATATACTGGTGTCCTCTAGCTGACTTTACCACGGGACCCACTAAATCCATGGCAATATGCTCAAAAGGCACCTCTATAATAGGGAGCGAAACCAAAGGACTGCGAAAATGTGACACTGGGGCACTAACCTGACATGTGGGGCACGACTCGCAGTATTTTTTAATGTCATCATATATCGCCGGCCAAAAAAACCTCTGGAGAACCCTCTCTCGCGTTTTGTCAGTCCCCAAGTGTCCCCCAAGAACATGGTTATGTGCCATGTCAAGCACCTGACGCCGGTACGGCTTAGGTACCAGAAGCTGTTCCACAATCTCATCCTTAACCTTATTGACTCTATAGAAAAGATCATTAGTCACCGAAAAATGTGGAAATCTTTTTTCAGCATCTGGTTCCTGAGGTACCCCATTCATAACAGCAACCTGCTCTCTCGCATTTTTGAGAGTGGGGTCCTGTAATTGTGCAGCGCCAAAATTATCCCTAGACACCTCTAAGTCTAGTATATTTTGCTCAGTGGGAGGAGCCTCCTCCTCCCCAGCCAGGACCTGCAAAGGAGAACAATCATTTTCATCCTGCACACTTCTATCATTCACAGGGGACAAAGCAACCCCCTTAGAGGTATCCCCACTCCTTTTGGGGATTTTTCTTTTTTCCCAGAGAGCCCAGAATAATGGAAAATCGCGCCCCAATATTACATTATGCATGAGGTTTTTTACCACACCCACTTCATATTGTACGGTGCCTTGTTCAGTCCCGACTTTAGCCAGCACTATAGGGTACACTTTTGTATCACCATGTATGCACACAACACTCATATGCTTTTTAGACTCTAAGTCCCCAGCCACCAGGCTAGCATGCACCAAGGTTACGAGGCTTCCCGAGTCCATTAACGCCTCAACGGGAAGGTCATTGATGGTAATATTGCAGATTTGCGGTTCAGTCTCTAGTCCAGGAACTGCAGCACAAGATGGTTCCGCAAACAGCGACTGACGCCGGCTAGCGTCACACTCCATGGGTTCAGTGGTAAGAGGGCAATGGGCCGACACGTGTCCCACCTCATGGCATCTCCAACACTGGATAGGGCCTGGTCTCTTTGGCAAGGAGTCCTTTTCAGAGCCCCTTAGCCACCCGGGACCATCACCAGTCTTTTGTCCCTGAGACACCACTTGAGCCCTTTTTCCTCCATCAGCACCCCTCCACACTCCCCCAATAGATGGAAGTCTCTTACCAGCTGACGGCACAGATCTGGCGCTCCGGGGAGGTGAAGATGCTGCAGGAACATCACGGAGGTAGTCCTCAGTCGCCTGGAACCTCTCCACAAGGTTGACAAGTTCGTTTGCATTCTTAGGATCACCTTGTCCCACCCAGCGTTGCAGGTCAGTAGGAAGCGCTCGGAGGTAGCGATCCATCACGACCTTCTCTAGGATTTGTGCAGGAGTAGAAGTGTCTGGCTCCAACCACTTTCTTGCCAAATGGATTAGGTCATACATCTGGGACCTCGCTGATTTGTCCAAACTGTAGCTCCAGTTGCGTACCCTCCGGGCACGGACTGCAGTAGTAACTCCTAGTCGGGCAAGTACCTCCTCTTTTAGCCGAGCATAGTCCTTAACCTCTTGCTCACTGAGGTCATAGTAGGCCTTTTGAGGTTCACCTGTTAAATAGGGCGCAATTACCTCTGCCCACTCAGCGGCTGGTAACTTCTCTCGCTCAGCCATGCGCTCAAATACTGTTAGATAGGCCTCAACATCGTCCTCAGCAGTCATCTTTTGCAGCGCTTTCTGCACAGTCCTTCTCCCCAAAAAAATTTCTGGAGCGGCTCCCTCCACTGTGGGTGGATTAGCGACCACAGGCGCCTCTCGATTTACTATCAGGTGCTCGATAAGTTGTTGTTGGCTTTGGCGCAAAGCTTGCAACTCTTCCTTATGCATCTGCTGTTGTGCAGCCATGGACTGTTCATGTCGTCTATTGGCCTCTGTCTGAGCCTGCTGTTGTTGCAAACTCACTTGCATAAACTGCTTCAGCATCTCCTCCATGTTGCTGGACTGTTCTTGGAGTGTAGTTGCAGCTTTCACCCAGGACATAAGCAGCTGTAGCCAAGTCTGTCCACACCGTTGCCCCTAGCAACCGTGTTGCCCGACTTCTCCACCAATTGTAAGGGATCTTCCCGGGGTAGGGTGTGTTTGGACACAGTTCACAGCAGACTTGGAATTTTATAAAGCAGACCTTGGCGTTTATTCGTGGTACAAACAGTCCAACAAACAAAATATACAGCAACACCGTGCTTCTTGTGTATAACAGGAACAAAATAATAACAAAAACAAACAACCTAGCCCGGCTGGGCGATTACTAGCAGGTTCTTCTCACCTATCTGACACTTATAAACACAGCGTCTTTCGCCTGGATATCGCAGGGTGGATTTTAGCTCCAGCAGTGGCTGTGCTTGCAGCTTCCTCCAACACACAGACTGTTCGTTTCCCTGGCTGAGAGCAAACACCTGCAGGCCCGCAGAGCCTTTACCTTCCCAGGCTAATTAGGATCAAAGCTCACCTGATCCAAAACCCAGAACTGGAACGAGGGATGGGGGGTGTGGAATGACAGGTCCCTCTACCAAACCTACCTGCCATTCCATATAAACCCAGGCCCGGCAAGATTAAATAACAACTCAGCAGCATATTGCTGCTGAGAAACTGATCCATCCTGGACTTACCATCTCACACTGTGTAGCAACCTAGGTGAGATGTACACCCCCTCAACCACTTCTCCAGTGACATGTCTACAATATTATATTATGACCTTAAACTGTCTATAATAATTTGAACATAAAACCACAATATTAAATTTCGCCTTACAATGTTCTATGTCTGTAAAATTCTAAATGTTAGCTTTGACCACAAATGCATCCTGTTTCTTGCAGACTTCAGAAGAAACTTGCAAAGCATGTTGTGGGATGCAGTTTCACTAACCTTCAGTATATATCTGTTCAAGCAGAGTCTAAATGTAATAAGAAGAGTATAAACTTAAAGGGTGACTCTCCCTACACTTACAGTGCCCTCTTGTGTTTGCTTTTATTTGTACTATATTTGTGCTGGTGATGATTTTCACAGAGACAGAAAGTAAGGGGACATCTAAAATTTTAGATTTGTCAACAAAATAAGCGGTTTAGGGTAAATTTTGCAAAGGGAAAGCTGCTCCAGTTATCTATCTAAAAGGGTAATGGATTTCCCCTCACTTCTACAGTGTCTCACAAAAGTGAGTTCACGCCTCAAATTTTTGTAAATATTTTATTATATCTTTTCATGTGACAACACTGAAGAAATGACACTTTGCTACAATGTAAACTAGCAAGTGTACAGCTTGTATAACAGTGTCAATTTGCTGTCCCCTCAAAATAACTCAACACAGCCATTAATGTCTAAACCGCTGGCAACAAAAGTGAGTACACCCCTAAGGGAAAATGTCCAAATTGGGCCCAATTAGCCATTTTTCCTCTCAGGTGTCATGTGACTCGCTAGTGTTACAAGGTCTCAGGTGTGAATGGGGCACAGGTGTGTTAAATTTGGTGTTATTGCTCTCACGCTCTCATACTTGTCACTGGAAGTTCAACATGGCACTTCGTGGCAAAGAACTGTCTGAGCGTCTGGAAAAAAGATTTGTTGCTCTACATAAAGATGGCCTAGGCTATGAGAAGATCAAAGATCGTCAATACCCTGAAACTGAGCTGCAGCACGGTGGCCAAGACCATACGGTGGTTCAACAGGACAGGTTCCACTCAGAACAGGCCTCATAATAGTCAACCAAAGAAGTTGAGTGCACGTGCTCAGCGTCGTATCCAGAGGTTGTCTTTGGGAAATAGAAGTATGAGTGCTGCCAGTATTGCTGCAGAGGTTGAAGGGGTGGGGGGGGGGGGGGGGGTCAGTCTGTCAGTGTTCAGACTATACGCCACACACTGCATCAAATTGATCTGCATGGCTGTTGTCCCAGAAGGAAGCCTCTTCTAAAGATGATGCAAAAAAGCCTGCAAAGTTTGCTGAAGACAAGCAGACTAAGGACATGGATTACTGGAACATATCCTGTGGTCTGACGAGACCAAGATAAACGTATTTGGTTCAGATGGTGTCAAGTGCGTATGGCAACCAGGTGAGGAGTACAAAGACAAGTGTGGCTTGCCTACAGTCAAGCATGGTGGTGGGAGTGTCATGGTCTGGGGCTGCATGGGTGCTGCCGGCATCGGGGAGCTACAGTTCATTGAGGGAACCATGAATGCCAACATTTACTGTGACATACTGAAGCAGAGTATGATCCCCTCCCTTTGGAGACTGGGCCTCTGGGCAGTATTCTAACATAACAACCCCAAACAAACCTCCAAAATGACCACTGCCTTGCTAAAGAAGCTTAGGGTAAAGTTGATGGACTAGCCAAGCATGTCTCCAGACCTAAACCCTATTGAGCATCTGTAGGTCATCCTCAAATGGAAGGTGGAAAAGCGCAAGGTCTCAAACCATCCACCAGCTGTCTTCATGGAGGAGAAGAGGACTCCAGTGGCAACCTGTGAAGCTTCAGTGAACTCCATGCCCAAGAGGGTTAAGGCAGTGCTGGGAAGTAATGGTGGCCACACAACATATTGACACTTTGGACCCAATTTGGACATTTTCACTTAGGGGTGTTTGTTGCCAGAGGTTTAGACATTAATGGCTGTGTGTTGTTATTTTGAGGGGACAGAAAATTTACACTCTTATACAGGCTGTACACTCATTCCTTTACATTGTAGTAAAGTGTCATTTCTTCAGTGTTGTCACATGAAAAGATATAATAAAATATTTACAAAAATGTAAGGGGTTTACTCACTTTTAAGAGATACTGTGTATGTAACTTCCTGTTGATCTCTGGAACAGTGAGTAAAGTGAATCTACCCAATAAGTCGCATGCATCCCCCAAAAAAAAGGGTGGGGGGTTAACTTTCTCCCTAGGAATATAGAAATAAAATAACAGATTTTGGCTATATATACACTTTAAACCTCAATTATATGTATTCATGTTGCCATGGCAGCACTGCAAAGTGTTGGAATAGGTCAACGTGACTGGCAATGATGTTTTAAGAGGTTATTGAAAATAGAAGAAACTGACAACTAGTTATAGACAGATATATTAATGCTAGAAACAAAGTGAATAGTTTCAGATTTTCTTATATATATATATACTGTATATGTAGCTCCATACTTGCTGTCAACAGCTAATTAGAACGCAAGTATAGTCGCATCTGAATCTGTCTAATCCTCTGCTACAGCCATAGTAAACCTACAAAGAAAAGGACTGGTTTCCTACTTTAAAAGTATTGCATCGTCTTTCGAAATTTTCAGCCTTTTTTGTTTTTTTATTTGCAAATAGTATATGGAACAGATCAACTTGATGTAAATCATCTCATTAATCTCTATTCATGTTGTAAACATAGAAAGTAACATTTATCAATCTTGTCACATTGGAAAGGAGTGCTAACCAGGAGCAGTGAAATGCATTGTGAGACACATGTATAATTCCTTCTGTGCCTGCTTCTGAGTTGCACTGCGACTGAATGAAACCTAATCTTGACCACCTCATAGTTATGTATCTGTTTAGAGTGAAAATCTGTCTCATTTTCAGTAATAAATAAGGGGCCTGTATCCTATACTGTACTTGTGATAAAGACAGGTAAGTCAAAATGGTTATCTTAATTGTACAGTACAGGACTTGTATTTATAGACCGTGGGATCTAACCAAGCAACAAAACCAAGGGGTGGGCAACATAGAATTGCCAATAAGCCCTCAAGAAATACAAGGGTTTAAAGAACCCCAAACAAAATACTCAAAAAAGCACTTGAACTACCTTGCAGCTGAAGCTTGCTTCAGCAAAGTCCTGAACATTCACCTGGTAGAACTTGAAAAACACAATTTCTGCTAGCGGCTATGGGCACCAGCCATAATTGCATGTAAAAAAAAATCCAACAGGCTGGTTAGACCCAAGTCGGTCGATCAACGGGTAAAATCCACCTGCCAAGGAAGACCTTCTTAAGAAAGGGGTCTAGTACCCTGAAATGTTGGTATTTATAGTACCTTACTTCTATTTATATCTGCCTGACTTAACAGTTGAGGCCAACTATTTCTACTAATGTGCATTTTATCAAACTGTTGTATTGCAGGTACTCTGTACCATATAGTAATATTTGTGCTTATGTGTTACCAACACCGTATATATCTATCACAGTGTTTACTATTTGTATAAATATTGTGGTATATTTTGCAATACAGCACCTACTTTTTGCATTATTACTCTTTTGAGGGTGCTAGTTTCTTTGGTAGAGCTGAAAATCTGGATGCTGGTGTTTTGTTGACGGATATTTGGCTGCACATACCAATACACACTGCCCCCTAGGGTTTATTTCATCTTCTATTATCCACTTTGGGACCGCCCACCAGGGATTTACATAGCTGTTTTGACGTTAAATACCATTGTTATGGCAGCAGATAGCTGCCATAACCCCGGTATTTTCTTCAATGGTGGTCAGTCCGCTTTAAAATAAAAGTGGTTTCTATGGCAGATTCGCTGCAAGATCACTTTTATGGGCGGTGGGAGAGGTGCCCACCCTTCCGCCCAGTCCTGGTCGTCTCTGCCGCTTTCTGGATCCATCGGTAGCACTGAAGATGATCCAATGTTTTCCCCTTAGAGGCAGGAAGTCGAGCGAGGGAATGTCGTCCCCACTATGACATTGGAGGTCGACCGATCTATCGGCAGATAACAGGAGCAGCGTCAAACGTCACTTCCGCCTCAGCGCCCTTAAAGGGACAATTTGTTTTTTTATTGCTTTTAAGTGAAAATGCGAGATCTGAGGTTTATTTGACCCCAGATCTCACATTAAAGAGGTCCTGTCATGCTTTTTTCTATTAGAAGGGATGTTAAAGGGACAGTGTAAAAATAAAAAGTAAAATAAATAAGAAAAAATAAAAATGTAGAGAGCCCCGTGCCTCCGATGAAGATACCTTCTATAAATGTAACTTTATTGCTACACTTAGAGGCGCCTCTTTTCTTTAAGACCCCTTTCACACTGAGCCGCCCCAGGCATCAGTTGTAAAGCGGCGCTATTCACTCACTATTGGGTGGTTTTAACCCCCATCAGCCCCCAAAAAGGGGTTAAATCCAACTGCAAAATGGTGCTGCAGAGGTGCTTTGCAGGCGGTATAGCAGTCCCCCCACTGTTTTCAATGGATGGGGCACTTTACGAGTGGTGAGTTCACCGCTCCTAATGCTCTCCAAAGAAGCTGCTGGCAGAAATTTTTCTGACGCCCTCCCAGTGCACTGCTCCAGTGTGAAAGCCCTCTGGGCTTTCACACTGGAGTGAATGGAGCCACTGTTTCAGGGCGCTTTGCAGGCGCTAGTTTTAACGCTATAGCGCCTACAAAGCGCCTGAATGTGAAAGGGGTCTTATACTCAGTAGTTCTTGCTGGATTTTGATTCTAATCCCCTTGTGGAGGCGCCCATTTGTGGATGAACGTTTTATGGTTACACAAACTATCACATTGTTATCTTTTTATATGGACTATAAACTGAAGGACCTATGAATAAATGGTTGTGGAACGAATCATTTGAGATTCCATTATTTCTTATGGGAAAATTTGCTTTGATATACAAGTGCTTTGGATTACAATCATGATTCTGGAACAAATTATGCTCGCAATCCAAGGTTTTACTGTATTGTGTATATTGGTACTATAGTTTATAAATTATAGTATGGTAGGGCCGTTGTTAGTAAAGCACATGGGGTATGCAGTAGCATTTTATACCTTACTGTTTTAACACAACTCCCTTATTTTGAAATCTTCGTCTCTAATATAGCATATACCGTATTTTTCGGACTATAAGGCGCACCGGATTATAAGGCGCACTAGCAACGACCGGCTGATAAAATGGATATTTCCATATATAAGGCGCATCGGACTATAAGGCGCACCGGATTATAAGGCGCACTAGCAACGACCGGCTGATAAAATGGATATTTCCATATATATAAGGCACATCGGACTATAAGGCGCACGGTCGATTTTGTGAGAAAATTTAGGCTTTTACGTGCGCCTTATAGTCCGAAGGTTAACGTCAAGAGACCGGGTGGCTTTTTCCACGAATCTCCAGCGATGTCAACAGGTCATATATAAGGCGCACCGGATTATAAGGCGCACGGTCGTTTTTGGGAGAAAATTTAGGCTTTTACGTGCGCCTTATAGTCCGAAAAATACGGTACATTTAATTCAATAATTTTTACTGAACCTTTTTTGGAGTTGAATTTTATATAAAGTATTACTTTATATATCCTGAAGTGTTATGAAACAATTATGAATAAAGTACCCTACTTGCATTAATCGAAATGTCTCTTAATCACCATTAGTTCTGCAATGGTTTCAGTTGCATCTACTCCTGTAATCCCTGGCAATCAGCTGTGACAGTTTTTCAAACATCTGCACTAGATTTAACATTATGTTTGCAATCTCTTTGTTGACTTAAAGAGAACCAGTGACCTTTAGAAATAATGCACATTTCTTTTTACAGCATGCCACAATGTATAGATTTCTAATGTAGTTTCTTAACTTAAAGGATGACTCTCAGGGCCTTTTTACTATTTTAGGCCTCACACAGGTCCTGAGACTCGCACATGATGAATCTGCTATTTGTTTATACTGCTGGATCCACCTGGTGCTGCATGCAGGCAGCCCATATAAGTCTTCGCAGAATCACCGGCTATACAGACATAGCCACTTGTCCTAATTTAAAAATCATGCAGGTGAGCGTTCCAAAATGCTCTCTGTCTTTGAGGCCTAAATCTGTCTTTGAGGTAAAAAATATTTACTTTCTGAAGAAGTTGCTGAACGCTGCCCATCAGACCATTGTTTTTGTTTGCATAGAACTGCATCCACAGAGACATCCTCTACAACTTGACACATGCACCCTGTAGCCCCATGGGCCTATTTCCAACTCTTTATTGGACCATAGGAAGAATGAGATTACAACATTAATAAAAGTCCATAATAAAGTTTTCTTTCCAAAAAGAAAGCCAATACATTTTGGAAAATCAAACACCACTCCTCCCCCACCCCCACCATTCCTTCATCAGTGCTTCTAAAGTGAATCAATGAGTTGCGGTCATGGACTGACACTGACAGCCTCCGGTGGTCATTTGGGAAGGTACTTCCTCCAGAGGTCCTTTGGGATACCCCTGTTGATAGAGGGCAGCCCCTAAACCCTCAATGTTACAAAAGTACAGGTCAGTATAGTACAGCTGAGATTAGCACTCCTATACCATACATAATCAACTTTATTGGTAGATGGGAACCAGTTACAGATTTTGGGGCTGTATGGCTCATGTGCAGTAGTAAAGGGCATTTCTGTGCTTGTGATTCCATGTAAATCCAAAAGCTGGCTAGTCCTTAAGGAGGTATTTTTGACTGAAGGGATCACATTGGTTTTATGTATGCAATCTAACAGTCATGCTTTAACCACTTAAGGACCGGCTCCTGTACAAATACAGTACGTCGGCAGAATGGCACGGCTGGGCAAAGTAACGTACCTGTACGTTACTTCGAATTTCCCGCCGTGTGCCTGCCGCAAGCTCTGTGACAGTGTCCACGGGACCTGCGGACTCAATGTCCGCGGGGATACCCGCAATTGTCTAGCGGAGCTGAAGAACGGGGAGATGTCGATGTAAACACAGCATCTCCCCATTCTGCCTAGTGACAGGACACTGATCTGCTGCTCCCTGTCATCGGGAGCAGCGATCAGTGTCGTGTCACTGTTAGCCCATCCCCCAGACAGTTAGAATCATTCCCCAGGATACACTTAACCCCCAGTCCCCTAGTGGTTAACCCCTTCACTGCCAGTGACACTTTTACAATAATCAATGCAATTTTATAGCATTGATTGCTGTATTAATGCCAATGGTCCCAAAAAGGTGTCAAAATTGTCCGATGTGTCCTCAGCCATGTCACAGTCACGATAAAAATCGCTGATTGCCACCATTACTAATACAATTTATTTTTTATAAAAATGCCATAAAACTATCCCCTATTTTGTGGACGTGATAACTTTTGCCAAACCAATCAATAAATGCTTATTGCGTTTTTTTGTTTTGTTTTGTTTTTTACCAAAAATATGTAGAAGAATACGTATCGGCCTAAACGGAGGAAAAAATATGTGTTTTTTTAATATATTTTTTGAGGATATTTATTATAGCAAAAAGTTAAAAATAATGCATTTTTTTTCAAAATTGTCGCTCTATTTTTGTTTATAGCGCAAACAATAAAAACCGCAGAGGTGATCAAATACCACCAAAAGACAGCTTTATTTGTGGGGAAAAAAATGATGTAAATTTTGTTTGGGAGCCTTGTCGCACGACTGCGCAATTGTTAGTTAAATCAACGCAATGCCGAATCACAAAAAGTACTCTTTGGTCAACCAAATGGTCCGGGGCTTAAGTGGTTAAGAAACAACTTTTATTGACATTTGATTTGAAAACAATAACCGCTACAGGTAAAGAGCTGATCCTTCCTTTTGCCTGGTGTCACCAGAGTGATGTCACACTATCTCCTGTCTGATAAGGTAGTGCCCATCATAGTTCTAAATAACTGCTTTTTCTGCTCTTTCATTTTATAATTGCTATGGCCACAAATAAACAACCAGCTCTCCAGCTTAATATCTGGTGTATCACACAGACAACTGCCAAATTGCCATTTTGAGGGGTGTCAAAAAAATCATACACTATTGCCACCTCATCAGCTGATACAGCAGCTTTTACAGGAATAGGGTATACACTTTAGTCTGATATTTTTATGTCTTACTGCAGGCTGAGGTGCTGACGGGGAGTCAAATCATCCCTGCATATTTAGATGGCCTCCTTTTGTCAGTGAGCACCCTAAAAACATGAATCATGGCAATATTTTATATTGGTGCAGTACTACTTCTAAGCAGAGTTAGGAGGACCTATATCAATCAGATTGAGATGTACTGGCAAATGTAAATAATTTATCACTACTGTTCTGCACTTTGGTTTAAAAAAACATCCTTCCTTATTTAGTTCCCTACAATCAGACTAAAATGTAAATTCAGCCATAGATGGATTGAAATTTGGCTGGCTCAGCAGGAACTGGCTGAATTTCAATCCATCTATGGGCAGGCTAATAGTACTGAAGTTCATCAATCAACCAGCATATAGGGTTTTTTCTTTGTGATTACTGCTGCTGGCTGTATCCGGCAGCAGTAATCCTATTCTGATGGTGGCGAAACCTCCTGCTGTCAGAAAACAATTGCGCAGCGGGAGGGATACCCCCATCAACATATTCACTGTTGATGGTAGAATCCTTCTCACTGCATTATTGTTTTTCTGACAGCGAGAGGTTTCTCCTCTGTTAGAATACAATGATTACTGCTGCCGGATATAGCCAACAGCAGTAATCACACAGAAAAAAAACCAAAAGGCTGGTTGTACTGAAGTTGATCAACTTCAGTACAACCAGGCTGCCCAATGATGGATCAAAATTTGACCAGTTCCTGCTGAACCAGCCAAATTTCAATCCATCTATGACTGACTTTACCCTTTAGTCTGATGGTACCCGTTGAAAAGCAAATTGCTTAATGTATGGCCAGCCTAAAACCAACAGTGAGAAAAGTGCCCTTAACCTTGTGGAATAGAATGAGTCGTTTGCATAGACATTTGTAAATGGTGCAGCATGTTCCTTTACATAAAAGCCCACTTGCACTTTAGATATAATTTTATTTGAAAAAGCTTTTTCTCCCTTTCATTTTAATCCATTAGATATGTTTGAAACTTAAAAGCGGCACCGTGTTCTGATCTTTTCATTTATATTTTATTAATGATCCCAATTCATCTTGATATTTTTCTATAACCTGATTTTTTTTGTGCCGCTTCTTTGAGATATCAAAAAGCAGGCGGTGGTCCTGGACTTTATCTGGGACTCCTTTTGTTGCCAATAAATGAGAGGTCTAACCAGGTCCTGTAGGAAAAGAAAAGAAACAAGTTACTTTGGCAATAAAGTTAGACATGAGGGTGACCATGTTTCTATTATGTTCCTATGAATATATGCTTGAGGTTGTGAACTCATGTAAAATGCCATTAAGTATAACACAGATATTCAAAGATGAAGGTTATATCCTGTCCTCTGTTCCTCTTCTCTGGTACTCCAGCAGAGAGGACAAGCTGGAAGCATTTTAAATATAATTGTATAGACAGGTCTTGGGCAGCTGTTTGTGACGAATAAAGCTATTACATAAAAAATGCAGTAGTCTCTGATGAATAAGCCCAATGCTTTTGAGTGGGTAATGGCTTAATCCCATGTGATACTCTGTTTATGTAACCTGTTCCATCCTACTTTCCACACCATAAGTCAAAGCACATCTAATCCCAAATTAAAAATGTGATTATCTTACAGCTTACCAGTCCACGGATGTGGTGGCTGCCTTGTTTTCCTTTTTTCGACAGTTTTTTCTTTACTTTGACCCAAGGGTCTCCAAATGTTCTAAACAAAGGGCCAGTTTATTGTCCTTCACACTTTAGGGGGGTCGGCCTGTAGCCAGCGGGAGAGGAAATTTTCCTGGCATCAGTGGGAGTAAACATTGCCACATTCGGTATTTAGGGAAGGAATCATGCCCCTTTACTGGTTTAATTGGGAGCCATTATTGGTGTAGATGGCAGAAATGGTGCCCCATTGTTGGTGTCAGTTGGCACAATAGTGTTTTGTATCAGTTGGAGTAATAGTGCCCAAGGGCCGGATAAAGGAATGCAAAGGGCCGCAGTTTGGAGACCACTGCTTTAACCTGTTGGTTCTACCAGTAGCATATTTCCTATCTTAAAGTTACAATGCTTACTCACCCTACTGTATCAGGACAAGCCTTCAGAAATCTCACCACCTCCTCTTCATAACAGAGATGCGTGTGGCTCTGTAGTCCTCAGAGATATCTGAGAACAATGTAACTGATACAAATTTAGCACATGCAGAAAACGGGAAGTTATCAGCTGACAAGATTTTTGCGAAAGAACTTTTTTGAACCTTTCAAAAAAATATGGAAAAACGCATTCAATGGTATGTTTACCAGCCAACGGTAGTAGGCAAGGGGTTGCTAAATAAAGGGAACAGAGAATCTAGGTAATGCCATGGGGAACATGTACCAATGCAAAAATAAAAAAATACAATTCAAAGGAGAGCAGGTGAGCACTTACCTGCAAACAAAACACGCTGGAGGCCAAATCCATGTTCGCCACTCTTCCTCCCGGGCCACAGACTCCGGTTCTGTGACTGGCCTGAGTCGTGTGACGTCACTCCCGTGCATGTGCATGCGAGCCGACAGTCACGGCACTCGCTAGTGCCGATATCATCAGAGCAGTACAAATTAAATATCTCCTACATGGCGCATGTTAAGGAGATATTTACAGTACCTATAGGTATGCCTTTTTATAGGCTTACCTATAGGTACAACTTGAAAATGGAGGTTTACATCCTCTTTAATGGGCAGAAATTGCACCACACAGAACTGCACGTGAAACACACAAGAACAAACAGCGCATTCCTATGTGATTTCTGTGCGGGTATCGTGTGAACTGGCCGAAGGATAAAATGGGGAAAAAACACCATTCCATTCTAATACATGCTTGGGATATGGCTCTAAGCTGTATGCAATGTTATAGAACAGACAACAACACTGTATTCTGGCAATACATATTTTGCATGTGTAATCGCATTGTTTTTAATGGTAGCCATTCACATCAATGCAAACCAGCAAGACGCAATTTTGGAAAAGGTGCCCGTACTACTTTGATACAATTCCAGCATGATTTTGGCTCCATATAATAGGCAAACCACATACAAGTCGCACTACATAATTGCACTAAAAACCGGATCAGAGTCAGATTGCAGCAAAGTAAACCTAGCCGTAATAAAAAAAATAAAAATAACTAAAGCCCTCAACTTCATATCTATTGGCCAGTGGCAAAACTGTTTAATTGCATGATGTGATCTTCTATCCTCCCAGTACGCCACTGCCTTGTCTTAAAAATGAATAAAATGCCATAACAGAGACTATAAGAACACCTCAAAACCACAGCGCCATAAAGAGTCAAGGCAGTTTTTATCCTGAAACTGAAATTTTCCCAGCGGTATTTCGCTCAAGCTGTCTTCCATACACACGGTCACACCAAATTCCGACCGTCAAGAACGCGGTGACGTGCAACGGGACTAGAAAAATAAACAAAATCTTTTTTTTTGTTAGTTGGTCATAACAAGCTCCAGAAGAAGCGTGAAGACACGCAAAACATGTCGAGCATGATACCATCTTTCAATCTCCTTTGATGTTCTGCTATTTTGAACTATTTACTATTTTCACGTTTGAGAGTGTTATGTGGTGGTTTCTACCAATGTAGTATTATTATTTTACAATAGCGGTAACATAAATAGGGTTGACTTTCTGATCACTCATGATTATTTTTTGTACTGATTTTGTGATTGTTGTATTGTGCCTAGAAAGTCCATAGCCCAACTTTTGTTCTGTTATCAAGGGACTAGAAAAAGGAAGTTCAATACTCAGTAGCTTCCATCTCATAGTTGAATCTGAGCATGCGTGAGTTTTTGAGAGTCAGAATTGCATACACACGATTGGAATTTGCGGTAGAAAGTTTTTCCGTGGGAAAAATTGAGAACATGCTCTCAAATTTTTGCTGGAGGGAATTCGGCCAGCTAAATTCCAATGGAGCATACACACGGTCGCATTTTCCAATGAAAAGCTCTCATCGGTCTTTTGCTGGCCGAAATTCTGATCGTGTGTACGCGGCATTAGACTTCGGAGACAAAAGCCAGAAATATTGTACAGACTCTAAATTCTCTGTCTACTAATTATTATTTTTTTTTTACTAGCTGGCAATTTTACAGGCAGAGGCTGGGTAGTTTTTATTGTGAAAAAAAAGCCCCTGCAAAGGTGGCCAAGAGTTCTTCACAGCAGCTCTTCCAAGTGGCACTATATTTGTTCCCTGTATGGTGGTATTGGGAGATCGTGATTTTTTTATTTTTTTTGACTAGTAGATTTACCACACTTGATAGAAGCTGTGCATCACTACAGTGCTGTCAGCGGCAGATGTGTTTAAAATGGCCAAGACTGCTGAGTTACAGTATGTGGAGCAGCAGGATGGATTGCTGTAGACTGTACCCATAGGGCACTGCCACCTGGTGGAATAAGAAGACTGCTCCTTCCATTCCTCTGCAAACTCCCCCCTCCCCTGGACAAAATCCTAACTCACTGCTGTTTTGCCTCTCCTTCAAATCCTCTACAATCTCTGGCACCCAGGTATGTTTTGCCACCTTACAAGTCCCCACTCTTCTCTTTGCTCCCACTCACATGGCAGAAAGCTGCTGCTGCAGGAACATCCATGTCAATTGCTGCTTCCTGCCAATGGTCCCTTCCCTCTATTTCCTTGATGCTCTCTTCTTCAACATTCAATAGCAAGAATTCTTGAACGTCCCACTGCATCAAACGTCCCATGCTGTGCTGAAATAATTCATCCAACTCTTTTCCAGTTTGTGGGGCATTGGCAGGATTAGCTATGAAAGAGAAATGAGAGGGCACTTTACAGCTGCTGGGGAAAATGCACTGTTCTGTAGAGCAGTAGTAAATGATCTTGATTACAGGAAGTTACTGCACAAAGTAACAGTTTCACACTGGATTTACTGCACAGATCTGGAAAAAAATATACAAAGAGCACAGATTTAAGTAAGAATACACTAAGGCTCCATTCACACTTGAGCGGTTTTCTGCTTGAAGCTTGTAGCTCTAGAACGCTCAACAAGATGAATCATATTCATTTATTTCAACCCTGTTCAAATATGAGCATTCTGTCACCTGAATCAAAATGCCTGAAGTTCAAAAGAGTACACAAGCTTCTTATTGGCAGTTTACAAGCATTTTTGGCCTCATAGACTTCAATAGAAATGCCTCACTTTTCTTGATAGTTTTCACAAGCGTTTTCTGCTCAAATAGCAGCTTTCTATCCCTAATTTCCTCTCCCTCTCCTCCCCTCCCCTAGTGCTTTCTATTAGCTAAGCAAAAAGGCCCAAAGCATTAAAACAATTGTAATACACTTCTAAAACGCTTTAAAAAAGCTTAAAAAAACACTTGAAAAACACAAATAAATTGATACGCTCAGGTGTGAATGGAGCCTTACCTCTTGTCATTAGACAATATATGCTTATCCCAGATTTCTAATTTAATGCAACCTTTAAATCACACTATTTGAAATATTTTTACTGAAAATATTGTATTTATCCTGATTGCATTGACCCTATGGGTTAAAGATGTTAAAATTAATCTTAAACAGGTAAAACATTTGCATTTTTTTTTTCTGTGGAACCTGCAGAGCATTGCACCCACGATCAGCAGATCACAGGTGCAGTGTCTGGCTTCTGCAGACTGTCAGGATAGCTATCTGCCCGTACCTCTGATACAGGCAAGCAGTTACCTGAGAGCAGGAAGATGAACTGCAAGAGCACTCGCCAGCTTCCTTGCAGTTCATTAAGAACTACAAGCTGTCGGCCATAATGCCTGACCATGTTTGTAGTCTATTCATTCACTGAAATCTGAGAATGAATGATGCTACCATGTGGGTGCCGCTCCGCATGGCCGCTCTGTTTTCAAATTGTGACTGCAAGTCCGGGGAGAGGATCCCCTACCTACTGCCACAATGGGGGTTTAGGGGGCTGTGAGGACTGGAGCACAGTAACATGTTTATGGGCGGCACAGTGGTGTAGTGGTTAGCACTCTCACCTAGCAGTAAGAAGGGTCGCTGGTTCAAATCCCAACCACGACACTGCCTGCCTGGAGTTTGCATGTTCTCCCTGTGCCTGCGTGGGTTTCCTCCGGGTACTCCGGTTTCCTCCCACAATCCAAAGACATGCAGGTAGGTTAATAGGCTTCTGTCCAAAATTGGCCCTAGTATATGAATGGGGACCTTGGATTGTGGGCACCTTGAGGGTAGGGACCAATGTGAGTGTGCAATGTACAGGGATGGGGTCTATTGTAGACACTCACTCAGGTTGAACTGGATGGACTGGTGTCTTTATTCAACCTTACTAACTATGAAACTATGTTACCCCCTATATACAGGTATAACATGTTCCAAAAGGTGCACTTATCCTTTAAGATGTCCCAAAGAGAAAAGTGAAAAAAACATCTGTGGCAATTTATTTTCAGAGTAAAGAAATACACATAGAGAATGACAGCCCTGTCTGACATATTTTTCCAGCATCTACCTTATTGTACATTTTATAGTATCTTCATGAACATAATCTTAATGCACAGACATAGGACTATAACTTGGCAAAAAATAACAAAGAAATACAGACGTGAGTTAAAAAATGCCAATCTAGATAGCAGACAGAACTGATTAGTATCTATGAATGGTATATGTTTAACTTGTGACTTTAGCCTGTCACTCCAAAGGATATAAGCATTTAAGTTATTTCAAGCCAATTTTGCATAAATATAATTCTGTTATCAAGTCTGATTAATATTCAGCATGGCTTTTAAGTTGCTGGGTGGAGGGTGGTGTTCAGTTCATATCTGTTCCAAGTAAATCTTACCACATAGTGCAGCTAGGTCCATTAAGTTATACACAGGCATACCCCACAAGTACACAATGGGACCAGAGTATGTATTTAAAATGAAAATGTACTTAAAGTGAAGCAATACCTTTTTTCACTTCTCATTGCAGTAGTCATTTACAGGCGTAACGGATTACCGAGGCAAGCTGGCCGACCCCAAAATTGGATATGTTGTAGTCCTGGGCCCCCTCTCTGTGCTCTCCAAGGTCCTTGTCTCCAGGGAGAATGGGATGCTCCCTGTCCCCAGGGGAGGTGGGGTGGTGGTCTCACTCACTCACCATGGTGCAGGGTCAGGTTGATGTAGATTCCAGCCAGCATGGTCTGGCTATAGCACTTGTGTCCACCTGGCTGTTGTAGTTCGTGAGAAAGCACAGATTGCTGCAGCCGACTGGGAGGTACCTCTTTGAGGAGTCCCTCCTTCAGAAGTGGACTGTTCCACCAGTGGTGGACCCCCCTGTCTTTAGGCTGCTCAAGGCAACCGTGATTCCAATAGAGGAATCTCTGGTTTCTAAAGATCCAGCTGACATACCTGGAGGGGGAGAGGGATGGCTTTGCTGCATTGGCGGACCTGTTGGTCTAGGCGCTGCAGTTTGTCTGCTATGCCTCTTGGCCACAGTTCCCCTGGTTACCGAGCTCTCTGTTTCCGCAGTGGTACTTAGACATGTAATGTGGGGGGCTACCCTGGATGACGACATTACGCATCTTGATTTTGTCCAGTTAAAAGATAGTTTTCTGGCCTTGTTCCCCAAAAGGTTTTTTTGCTTCCAATGTGCGTCTGTCGTGGGACTGTTTGCTGTTCTCCTGGAGCTGTGCAAGCCCTGTTGCTTCACAGTGTGATTGTCCCAGTTCCCTTGTCGGGAACAGTTTAAGGGGTTTTATTCAAACCTGTTTACAGTCCAAATGATGGAGGGCACGGTAAGTCCGATTCTGGACCTCAAGGCCCAGACCTGCCGTGTGTGGGTACAGAAGTTCAGGATGGAGTCCATCCGCACGACGGTGGCACCCCTTCATCATGAGGCTTCTATTGTCGTCAAAAATGCTTACTTACAAATTCCACTATGTGTCCGATTCCAGCACTTCCTCTATTTTCCTGTGGGTGCTGAGCATTATCAGCGCGTGGTGTTGCCCTTTAGTTTTGCTGCCACTGTTCGGGTGTTCACAAGGTGTTAGCCTCGGATCTGGCATGGTTACGTCAGTGGGGGGGTTTGCGGTCCTGGGCTGCCTAGACAATCTTCTTCTGCGAGTCCTCGACTACCCCTAGGGGCAGCGTAGCTCCTAAACAGACCTTGACAGATTTCAGTTGGCCTCTAATACCTTAAAAAAAGTAAGAAAAAGCACAGTGGCGCAACCGATACCCACTTCTCCTTATCTCAGCGCTATGATGTTCAAATTTTGTTAATAGAAAAACTATACACATAAAATCAAATTCTACAATTAAATGTGCAAAAATAAAACAATACCCTTCCATATGGTAAATATACCGAATACTAAAATAGCATCAGAAAAAAAATCATCATAAGCAGCGCTCCTGTCAATACTAAAATAGCCAGGCTACCAAATGTCCATTTGACGTAAGTGAAGAAAAATAAACACAGGACAGCAGTATCAGATGGTGATGAGAGAGAGAGTCCAAGATGAACACAAATGGTCATCTCAATGTTGTCTGTAAAAACCAGATCCCTCCACAAGTGCGTCACACTGCCCTCTGGGGTTTAAACTCACCAAACATCCGAAAATATCAAGCCTTAGATATCCCAAAGACTGCTTCCTTGTGATGTCCCTACAACTGGGTTTTCCAACAATCATCTGGAACCATCATATGGGAAGAGAGAAAAACTCCACATAGTCTAGTCCCGTTTTACGTTCTTTTTGAATTTCCACCGTTAAAATACTTGTCCACATTAAAATCTTTTCACAGTCTTTGTTCCTATTTGACTGTATAACTTGTTGTCATATTTTATTATCAGTCACTTACTGAGGAGACAAAAGCTGGTTCCGTAGTGTGCTTTAGCTAAACATGCCGCTTCGCACGTCGCTATGCACCACTTCCGGTTTCTCCACTCAGTAGTTTGGACGCAAGGTGTCTGTGTGTCACTTGCGGTCGTCCTAAGGTCACTTTCTGATGCGTATCGTCATTACAACTTTGTCAAAGGGCGTGACCTTACGGTGCGGTGTCCTGGGTTATATCTGACAGTCAATCTATTAGAATTAACTCTGTGTACTTCCCAACTGCTACTAATAAAGGTACACACCAGCGGAGGGTCAGATGTCATTATCAAGAGAGATTATTTTAACCCAATTCATTGATAATAACGGACATCAAACTATCGATCATTACAATCTTAATTTAAAAAGACTATCAATCTTTAATAAATTAAAAAGAAGAATTCCACTATTAGGGTATTCCCCTATTTTAACCACTTGCCGACCGCCGCACGACGATATACGTCGGCAGAATGGCACGGGCAGGCATATGGGCGTATATATAAGTCCCTGCCTGCCCGCGGGTGGGGGGCCCGATCGGGCCCCCCCCCGGTGCCTGCGGCGGTCGGCATTTCTTCGAGAGCGATCCGGGATGAGGGGGCGGCCATTCATTCATGGCCACCCCCTCGCGATCGCTCTCGACGAATGGAAATCCCCCGTGACATCACTTCCTCTCCTGTAATGTAAACACAGGAGAGGAAGTGATGTATTCTCTCCTCCGTGTCGGTATTTTCCGTTCCGACACGGAGGAGAGCGGATCGGTGAGTTGCACCAACACTCTACACACACAGTAGAACATGCCAGGCACACTCACACCCCCCCTTTACCCCCCGATCACCCCCCCAATTACCCCTGCCCCCCAGTCACAGTGACACCAATGTCATTTTTTTTTTTTTTTTTTTTTTTTTTGCATTGGTGTCATTTGTGACTGTAATAACTGTTAGGGCAGTTAGAGTTAGCCCCCTTTAGTTCTAATGTACCCCCCTAACCCCCCCAATAAAGGTTTAACCCCGTGATCACCCCCCGTCGCCAGTGTCACTAAGGCTGGGTTCACATTGCAGCGGTTTATGAGAACGAATGTGATTCGCACCGCACTGCAGTGCAAATCACATCCGATCTCTGTGCGATTCGAGTTCAGCCATTCGCCGCACCCGCCGCACCCGCCACACCCGCCGCACCCGCCGCAAATTCGCACGGGACCCTTTTTTTGGCCCGCAGCAGAATCGGATCGCATGGGTGTTCACACCATGCGATCCGAGTTTGCAGATCGCACTGCGATCTGCGAACTGATCTGGGGGTGTCAGTAACATTTCACTGACACTCCCAGCAGTTCGCATAGGGCAGTGTGAACTGCCGCCGGGAGGCATGCGATGCGGGAACCCGCCGCGGATTCGCGGCGTTTCCGCATCGCTCCAGTGTGAACCCAGCCTAATAAGCGATCATTTTTCTGATCGCCGTATTAGTGTCACAGGTGACGCTAGTTAGGCAGGTAGGTATTTAGGTTCGCCGCAGCTTTTTATAGCGCCAGGGACCCCCATATACTACCGCATAAAGCCCCCTGATTGTCCCCTAGTTAACCCTTTCACCAGTGATCACCATATAACTGTTACAGGTGACGCTGGTTGGTTAGTTATTTTTTTATAGTTTCAGGGCACCCGCCATTTATTACCTAATAAAGGTTTAACCCCCTGATCACCCGGCGGGTGTCATTTGTGACTAATAACTGTTAGGGCAGTTAGGGTTAGCCCCCTTTAGTTCTAAGGTACCCCCCTAACCCCCCCAATAAAGGTTTAACCCCGTGATCACCCCCCGTCGCCAGTGTCACTAAGGCTGGGTTCAGATTGCAGCGGTTTGAGAACGGATGTGATTCGCACCGCACTGCAGTGCAAATCACATCCGATCTCTGTGCGATTCGAGTTCAGCCATTCGCCGCACCCGCCGCACCCGCCACACCCGCCGCACCCGCCGCAAATTCGCACGGGACCCTTTTTTTGGCCCGCAGCAGAATCGGATCGCATGGGTGTTCACACCATGCGATCCGAGTTTGCAGATCGCACTGCGATATGCGAACTGATCTGGGGGTGTCAGTAACATTTCACTGACACTCCCAGCAGTTCGCATAGGGCAGTGTGAACTGCCGCCGGGAGGCATGCGATGCGGGAACCCGCCGCGCATTCGTGGCGTTCCCGCATCGCTCCAGTGTGAACCCAGCCTAATAAGCGATCGTTTTTCTGATCGCTGTATTAGTGTCACAGGTGACGCTAGTTAGGCAGGTAGGTATTTAGGTTCGCCGCAGCTTTTTATAGCGCCAGGGACCCCCATATACTACCGCATAAAGCCCCCTGATTGCCCCCTAGTTAACCCTTTCACCAGTGATCACCATATAACTGTTACAGGTGACGCTGGTTGGTTAGTTATTTTTTTATAGTTTCAGGGCACCCGCCATTTATTACCTAGTCTCACTAGTGTACCCCTAAATTTAGGGGTGTCTACTTTCCAAAATGGGGTCATTTGGGGGGGGTTTGTGCCATCTTGGCATTTTATGGCCTTCAAAACTGTAACGCCCTTAGAAAGCCTGAAGGCGGTGCTTGGTTTTCGGGGCCCCGTACGCGGCTAGGCTCCCAAAAAGTCCCACATATGTGGTATCCCCGTACTCAGGAGAAGCAGCAGAATTTATTTTGGGGTGTCATTTCACATATGCCCATGGCATGCGTGAGCAATATATCATTTAGTGACAACTTTGTGAAAAAAAAAAAAAAAAAAAAAAGTTTGTAATTTATCCCGCAACTTGTGGCAAAATATAAAATATTCCATGGACTCAACATGCCTCTCAGCAAATAGCTTGGGGTGTCTACTTTCTAAAATGGGGTCATTTGTGGGGGTTTTGTGCCATCTTGGCATTTTATGGCCTTCAAAACTGTAATAGGTAGTGAGGAGTGAAGTCAAATATTTACGCCCTTAGAAAGCCTGAAGGCGGTGCTTGGTTTTCGGGGCCCCGTACGCGGCTAGGCTCCCAAAAAGTCCCACATATGTGGTATCCCCGTACTCAGGAGAAGCAGCAGAATTTATTTTGGGGTGTCATTTCACATATGCCCATGGCATGTGTGAGCAATATATCATTTAGTGACAACTTTGTGAAAAAAAAAAAAAAAAAAAAAAAAGTTTGTAATTTTCCCGCAACTTGTGGCAAAATATAAAATATTCCATGAACTCAACATGCCTCTCAGCAAATAGCTTGGGGTGTCTACTTTCTAAAATGGGGTCATTTGTGGGGGTTTTGTGCCATCTTGGCATTTTATGGCCTTCAAAACTGTAATAGGTAGTGAGAAGTGAACTCAAAAATTTACGCCCTTAGAAAGCCTGAAGGCGGTGCTTGGTTTTCGGGGCCCCGTACGCGGCTAGGCTCCCAAAAAGTCCCACATATGTGGTATCCCCGTACTCAGGAGAAGCAGCAGAATTTATTTTGGGGTGTCATTTCACATACGCCCATAGCATGTGTGAGCAATATATCATTTAGTGACAACTTTGTGTAAAAAAAAAAAAAAAAATTTTTTTTTTGTCATTATTCAATCGCTTGAGGCAAAAAAATAAAATATTCAATGGGCTCAACATGCCTCTTATCAATTTCCTTAGGGGGTCTACTTTCCAAAATGGGGTCATTTGGGGGGGTTTTGTACTGCCCTGCCATTTTAGCACCTCAAGAAATGAGATAGGCAGTCGTAAACTAAAAGCTGCGTAAATTCCAGAAAACGTACCTTAGTTTGTAGATGTGACAACTTTTGCGCAAACCAATAAATATACAATTATTGACTTTTTTTTTACCAAAGACATGTGGCTGAATACATTTTGGCCTAAATGTATGACTAAAATTGAGTTTATTGGATTTTTCTAATAACAAAAAGTAGAAAATATCATTTTTTTTCAAAATTTGCGGTCTTTTTACGTTTATATCGCAAAAAATAAAAATCGCAGAGGCAATCAAATACCATCAAAAGAAAGCTCTATTTGTGGGAAGAAAAGGACGCAAATTTTGTTTGGGTACAACATTGCATGACCGCGCAATTACCAGTTAAAGCAGCGCAGTGCCAAAGTGTAAAAAGACCTCTGGTCATTTACCAGCAAAATGGTCCGGTCTGAAAGTGGTTAAGCTATATATGGATACATGCATTCATAATCATATGCATAGTCTCTATAAAAAGAATATATGTACGGTATATAAAATAAATATCCCTATAAAAACCTAGAAATAATACTTAATACTGACTTCACCTAAAAATACTGACTTTATATATCCACCAAGACAAAAACCCAGAAAAGCCAATCAAATCTTACAAAAAAAATAAAAAAAATTGCCTATAAGTTACTACCCAAAATACTTATAACAATTTTAAATCTCAATAGTCACTAATAAAACAATTAATATCAAGTTCTATATTTAACTCCTTGGGGACTAGCGTATTCATCAAAAAAATCCATTGGGTTTCATGCTTTGAAGGCTCTGTTACCATATTAGAACCTCACCAAGATGGCTTAATGCGATCAATACCCCAAAACATTGGTCCTGAAGGGTCTTGATTATGGAATAGCTTGAAGTGAAGGGACACATTGTGGTCCTTAAAACCAATCAATATATTGTGAATATGTTCTGCTATCCTAATGCGTAACAGTCATTTAGTTCTGCCTACATACATTAGCCCACAAGGGTATTTTAAAATGTATACTACATGAGTTGTATTGCAAGTGATAAACTCCTTGATGGTTAATTCCTTATTGTTAGATGTGGATAGAAACCTATCTATACCACTTATTTGACATGACACTTCACGACATGCTTTACACTTTCTGCATGAGAAAAAAAACATCTTTATCCCAGAATGTGGGAGACGACTAGGGGGGTCCAAAACTTCTTTTACTACCACGTCACCAAAACTTTGGGCCTTCCTCTAGATAAACTTTGGCTTTGATGGAAGTATCTTTTGTAATGTCCTATCTAGACATAAAACGTGCCAGTTGGTATAAAAAACAGACTTAACTTTTCTATACTCAGATTGGAAGTCTGATACAAAACCCCATTCATAATTTTTACTTGTTACCCCCACATCCTTATTTCTCAAGACCTCTTGTCTAGGAAGAGAACCCACTTCTTCCACGATAGTGTCCAGATATTGAGGTTTATAGTCTTTTTCCACAAACCAATTTTTTAAAACTTTTGCTTGTTCTAAAAAAATCATCAGATGTAGAGCAATTACGTTTCACCCTCATTATTTGGCCTTTTGGGACATTTCTCAGCCACAGGGGATGGTGGCCCCTGTGAATATGTAAAAAATTATTCCTGTCAATGGATTTAAAAAATACTTTTGTTTGCAAGGTGTCATTAACTTGATATATAGTGGCATCTAAAAATGTGATCTTTCGTACTGTACTGACTTGTCAATTTAATATTATTACCATTATTGTTCAAATCTTGCAAAAATAATTCTAAAGACACTTTTGATTGGTCTATATAGCATCTATAGAATAATTCTGCTCTATTTTGATGGAACACTGCCTTGTCATCTCATTCTCCCATAAAGAGGCTGGCTATGCTAGGTGCAAACCTAGCACCCATAGCCACCCCCCTTTTCTGGGTAAACAAAATTGTTACTAAACCAAAAATAATTATGGGCAAGACAGAAATCAAGTGCATTTCGTAAAAAGATTTTCTGCCTATGCGGATAATATTCCTTAGACAAAATAACCACACCTCCCCCTTTATCCGCAGGTCTAATTACAATATCTTTCCTTTTTTCCAAGGACTCAATCCCTTCTTTAATATACCTAGGGTTTATATTCTTTTTGGGTTTCAGTTCATCTAAGTCCTGCAAAACCAAGTTTTTAAAGACTTCTAAATGTCCATTGTCTGGTGACACATACAGTAAATTAGACAGAGACTCCACCCCTCAATACAGAATAGAATTGGAATCTCTGATAGTACGTGGGACTAATATTCACACGCCATCTTTTTGCACCCTAGTTCCTATGTTTTTGTGCATATGACTCAACTATGCACTAAAACATAGGAACGGGGGTGCAGGAAAATGGCAACAGGTGCGTACAGCAGAAAGTACTTGGTTTTATTTCAGCAGCTTTGTTAAATTTGCTTCCTCGTGCCTGCAGCTACAAAGGCCAATGAGGGCTGCTACAAAAGCAAATAAGGACTTGTTTTAAAGGCATTTTACTGCTTGTAAAATAAAACATGCAAATACCTCAACGCGCATAGTCCGGGTACAGGTTTTCTTTGAGGTTCTGTAATACTCATGGTGAATTTGTTTTGTTCCGTGAAGACTGCTTTTATCTTTGCATTTAGAGATCCCATTCCCAATGCTGAATGTATCAATGCTTCTGATTCATAGATTATTCTAAGCTTATTTGTTTCCCTGTTTTCAGAAAATAAAAGACAACAGATTTGAGGAATGGGACAACATACGAGGACCTCGTCCATGGGAAGACTCTAAATCTTACCAAGAGCAACAGAAGATAAAAAACAACATGAAGACATAAATAACGAGTTAGAAAGCATTGAAAACCTTTACATAGGTGCCTTCAGAGGACAGAACAAGCGGATAATGTTCCATTTCATTGCTTTGTCTTTACAATTTCACAGTACTTGTGCAGGAGAGCCTTATGGTGTCCACAGGCTTCCTATAAAGGGCATGCTTCAACACTCCTGGACATTTGATTCTGTCTTACCACCGGGTGGACCTTGATGAATTGGCGGGCCTAGCTCAGATTTTTTGATTGTTTTCTGACACAAGATTCTCGTTAATATTAAATCATTGTTTTATGCTATCCTTCTTGTCAAGTCCTTTTTAGATTTCTGTAACGGATTGCTGCAAACAGAATATTAAATATTTCACATAAGACCAGTCATGGAAATTGATTTCTGTGCAGAAGTGAAGTCACTGCAGAAAAAGAAATACTTAGGGAAATGATGAAAGTTGCTTTCTACATTCAGATAAAATGTATTTAATGTGTACAGTGTATTGGAAATTAAAGGATGTTTTGCAACATATTGCCTTTTTTTTATAAGTCTTGTGCTTGCAGCAGGAACCATAAAATAATATTTATGTATATTAAGCTATAAGGAAGAACTATCACTCATAATCAGCCATTACAGTGTGTCCATACCATTGCATTTGATGCATTAACAGTGTGCTGCATTTAATCCTGTTTGTATGTTGGTGCAAATGGTACAAATAGTAATATTTTTAAATGCACCATAGCTTTTTGGATAAAAAACAGATGTGAATGTAGCCTTAAGCTGGACATAGGAACATCACTCGTGTGGAAAATTAGAGGAGATGGGAGAAAGATTGTTGGTCAAACAGTAAATCCATCCAATCAGATGCAGGTATTCCTGCAGCTGGAAATTCTTCCAGTCACATTGTGTAGCATGTATGGAGGAATCTGTTAGATCTTTTCCTCGTTGATCTTTTTACCTTACCTCCTTCCTGGGCACGAGTGACATCACAATTCCTATGAGCCACTGGGAAATGTAGAGCAAGCCAAATTAAAAAAAAAAGATACTCTTGCACTGGACTGTCTTTCCAAGAGGTTTGAGTAGCTTTTCAATCTCTCAAAAATGATCGTAACATCACACCCGGCAATAGGGAAAACCAAAGTAAGGTAAGTATATAATCCAACTTTTTTGAAACTTTTTGAAGTACTATCATGAAGGACATCATGAAGGACTACTGCTGACAAAGTCCTTGTAGGACGTAACGTGCGTACGGGAGGAGGAGCTGCTTTTGCGGATGTCACCCGCTCTCTGAGTTGTGCACTTCACAGTAGCTATAGTGTCACCTTGTGGCTATTTGCGGGCATGGTTTAATGCACAATGTGAAGTTGATTTTTTTATTCTGCTACATTTCTGCCGACTGTTACTTTCTATTGAACTGAAATATTTAGTAAATTTAATTTAAGTTTTATTCAAAAACGATCGCTAAAAGCTACACGTAGATCTTTTTTTTTTTCATATATTTCTGTGCTATTGCTCGAGTAACCTGTATGCCTTCACTTTACTGTTCAGATTAATGCTATTTGGATATACACAGCAAGTTCTACCCCATGAGTGCTACCAGGCATTTGATCATCAGTGCCTCACTGGATTCCATGCTGCTGGAGAAATATACCTCATTTCATCTTGTCCGTATTTGTGGATTGGTGCTGCTGGATCCGTCCATCCTGTGTTATAGGATTAAGCCCATTTGAATTTTCAGTGGTCCATCATATTCGATAAGAGAATTCTGTGTTGGTAGAAGGATTTGTCCAGGGCCGGACTGGCCTACCGGGATACCAGGAGATTTCCCGGTAGGCCGCTTGCCCTGGGGCCGCTTTTAGTTGCGGCTACATTTCTCTCCTCTCTCCTGTGGATCACAGCGCTGGCTGGCTCTATGTTCGGCGGCCACTCTGTAACACGGCCCCGCCCCCCCAGACCAGCTTGTGTGATAGTAGATAGAATCAACTTTCTGCCTATCACACGAGCCAGTCTGAGGGGACGGGGCCATGTTACAGAGCGGCCACCGAGCCAGCCAGCGCTGTGATCCACAGGAGGAGATGCTGCAGGTACAGCCCACCCTGTGTGCCACAGTGCCTGGATAGGAGGATCAGCGATTCTCCTATCCAACTTATTTTACTGTCCCCAGTTCACCTTGTGCTCCCCCGCCAGTGCGCTCCTCCACCACCACACTCTCCTGCCCCCCCCAGTTCTCTCCTCCCCTGTTCTTGCTGCCCCCCCTGCTCTCCCCATCCTTCTATAGCCACCATCCCAGTGCTCTCCACTCTGTTCTCCCCCATTGCTCTCCACTCCTCCCAGTGCTCCCCCCCAGTGCTCTCCACTCCCCCCCAGTGTTCCCCCCCAGTGCTCCCCCCTGTCCCTCCCAGTGTTCTTCACTCTCCCCGTCTCTCCCCCTGTTCCCACTCCCAGTGCTCTCCCCCCTGTCCCCATCCCAGTGCTCTCCCTCCTGTCCCCCCTCCCAGTGCTCTCCCTCCTGTCCCCCCTCCCAGTGCTCTCCCTCCTGTCCCCCCTCCCAGTGCTCTCCCTCCTGTCCCCCCTCCCAGTGCTCCCCCTCCTGTCCCCCCTCCCAGTGCTCTCCCCCCTGTTGTGCTCTCCCCCCGTTCTCCCCCTAGTGCTCCCCCCCTGTTCTACCCCCAGTGCTCTCCCCCTGTTCTCCCCACAGTGCTCTTCACTCCCCTAGTGCCCTCCCCTCCAGCGCTCTGCACTCCCCCAGTGCCCTCCCCTCCAGCGCTCTTCACTCCCCCCTGTTCTTCCCCTCCCCCCAGTGCTCTCCTCTCCCCCCCCCCGTTCTTCCCCTTCCCCAGTGCTCTCCTCCCCCCTGTTCTTTCCTATCCCCCCGTTCTTCCCCTTACCCCAGTGCTCTCCTCTCCCCCCCCCAGTGCTCTCCCCCCCAGTGCTCTCCCCCCTGTTCTTTCGCCCCCAAGTGCTCTCCAGCTCTCCCCATCACTCTCCAGCCCCCCCATTCTCCCCACCCCTGTTCTTTCTGGCCCTCTGGTGCTCTCCAGCCCCCCCAGTGCTCTCTAACCCCCCGTGCTCTCCACCCCTGTTCTTTTTGGCTCCCCCCAGCACTCTCCACTCCCCACCCCTGTACTCTCCACTCCCCCCTGCATTTTGCCCCCACCTATGTGCTCTCCCCCCCCCATAGTGCTCTCCAGTCCCCCGTACTTTCCACCTCTGTTCTTTCTGGCCCCCACTGGTGCTCTCAAGCTCCCCCCATTGCTCTCCACTCCCCCCTGCTCTTTGTACCCCCCCAGTACTCTCCAGTCCCTGTGCTCTCCACCCCTGTTTTTCTGCCCCCCTGTGGTCTTCACCACCCCACACTCTTAGCCCCCCCCCCAGTGCTCTCCACCCCTGTTCTTTTTGCCCCCCCAGTGCTCTCAATTCCCCCCCCCCCAGCACTCTCCGCTCCCCACCCTTGTGATCTCCACTCCCCCCTGCTCTTTGAGGACGGCTGAAGGTGCAGGTGGCCAGGGACCACTCCATCTCACAGCAAACAGATCCTCTGGAAGGAGCACCGTCCCCATCCAAAATGAGAACAGACCCTGCCTGCTGCTGGCCATCATGGATATCCTGCTGGCATGCAAGGTACCGTACCGAGCATCAACAACACACCTTCCCACAGACGGGGACTGCAGACTGGGACATGGGGCACAGGAGGGGCTGCAATGATGGGCACAGTGAGACTGCATTCACGGCACAGTAAAGCTGCATTTGGTGGGCACAGTGAGGCCGCATTGGTGGGCACAGTGAGGCCGCATTGGTGGGCACAGTGAGGCTGCATTGAGCTCTTTTATCATGTCTGCAGTCTCTGACCATTTCCTGTATCATGTCTGCAGTCTCTGAGGGAGTCTGGAATATTTATATATATATATATATATATATATATATATATATATATATATATATATATATATATATATAGCCCTATGTGATTTTTATATCTATATATAATACTCTCTTCATCAAATGTGCTTTAAAATGTATGGTTTCCCTTTCATGAACAAGAAAATAATGACGTTATGCTGTTGGGCTGGTATAATAATGCTGTGGGGCTGGTATGACATTTTTTACAGGGCTGGTTTTTATTCCGAGTCCGGCCCTGGATCTGTCACTCTGATTTTGTCTCATCATTAGAAGATTGCCTTCATCACATGGCGGCCTCACCTTTTCTCTCTAAATTACCATTTGATTATGTAGTATATTGACTTTACTTGCGCTGCACCATTTTTTGAATTTGTTGCTTTAGGTTAGGTTCACACCTGTATGGGTGGTTCCTGCTGCAGGCACCTGTTACTGCAACCGCAACCACCCACACAAAAAACATGCGAGCAGGTGTCATTAATCCTATTGGCATGCCCTACGCACTGGAAATTGCACCTACATTGGGAACTGCACTGCACTTGCGGTTTCAAAGCAGACTGCAATTCCTAAAATGCAACAGGGACCTTTTCCCTGAGTTTCAGGAGGCATGGCAGCCCATTCAAATGAATTGGCTGGTGTGCCTAAGCAAAACGCGACTCACAGGGCTGCATATGTGTATGAAACTAGGCTTAAGGAGCAACACCCATGTGATAATCTTTGTGATTACTGGCTGTCTGTACTGAAAATATTGCGTGAAGTATGCATGTGTGTTAAATGAGGTTGGTCAATGCAACTAAAGTGGTTTTGCATTAAAGTGGAACTTTAGCCACAACCTACCTAATGCTAAACCTACTCTCAGACACATTCTAAACCTAATCTATCCAACCCTGTAAAGAAGAGATCGCTATACACACCTATTCTACAGCCAGTCTGGTCCCACACTGAGCTGTCAGCAGCGGCTTCAGTGTGTGGGAGTGTGCGAGAGTGGCAGCCAACGATGAATGCACCATAGTAACAATATGGGTGACGTCGCCTCCCAGGCATTTCTCAGCCATTTCCAGTTTTCTGTCTGTGCCTCCACTTTAAGGTAAAAAAAAACATTTTACCATTTTTGATCCAACCCCCCCGGTCACTTACCTGAGTCCTCTAGCAATCCATTGCTGTATCCAGCTGTATCTCGTCTTTCTTCTGCCTCCTCTCATGGGACATGGGAGACGTTGGCTCCAGCTGCTGTCAGTCAATTCATGAGAGGAGTGACAGGGTGGGGCCGAGACCTGTTGTGTGTGTGATGCACACAGCCCAGCTCAGAAGTGTGTCTGTACATGTGCCCCATAGCACACTGCATGCTATGGGGGCACACACAGAAGAGCAGAGAGCACCAGCATGTGACTTCAGAAGATGAGGTAAGGGACTAATGTGTGCAATACCATTACACAGAGAAGGTAAGTATAACACGTTTATTCTTTGAATTGAAAAAAATTGGGCTTTACAACCACTTTAAACTTTTACTGCTCGGTTTAAATATATGTGGTGTGAGAAACGCAGTGAATCCTGTGTGTTTCCCGCACTGCATTGAAATAGCATGGTATTCAAGCAAACCGCAAAGGGTGTCAATGTTAAGTTAATGACACCCCAAAACAACCCGCAAAATGCAGTGTGATTAACACAATCAGATCGCTCAGTGCAATCCGATTCCAGTGCTGGGAAAAAAGGGTCCTGCACCTTTTTTGTACTGATGCGGTGCAATTTGAGCCATACAAATGAATGGCTCAAATCACACCTCGCAGACATCACATGTGATATGCACAGGAATGCGATGTGGCACACCGCGTGTATGTGAACCGAGCCTTAGTAAACTGAACTAAATATTGATAGTTAAATAGGTAACATATTAACACTTTGTGTGCATTGTGGCTTAGTGAATTTAGGTATAAAAAAAAAATTATTTTTCCAGTTGGACAATTTCCCTTCCTAATTATTTGCATTAGCAGAAATATATAAGAGTTGGATAAAAGACAGCTGTCTAAAATTTCAGTAGCTGGCTGGGATGTGAAATGAAAATGTACCTGGAACCCATAGTAATTTCTGCATTAGTAATGTGGTTTTGTGGTTCCTGGAAAGGAAATGGTTTGTATCCTCTTCCTTTATTGCCATGCTAGAGAACAATGCATAAGCATGCAGGGAATGAAAGTGTTGTATTCCGCCTGTACTGATTAGAAGCCATCGTGCATGTGCTGATTTCACTTTCCAGCAAATCTCGTAGACATAGCAGTATTGCTTCTTGTCCTTGGGGGATTTATCTGCCAGAAGTGAATGGATTTAAAATTCCATTGGCATGCGTTGTCCACACTCACCCAGCATATGGCCAGCATTTAGTTTCAAAGTCTCTCTTGCTCGGGAATGTATCTTTAATATATTTTGGAATACTATTGTCTTGTGTTCAGAAAGCAGGAAGGATTAAGTCTAGAGAAAATGAGCATTTGTTTGGCAGGACAGAATGAGATTCTGTGCTTTTCTGTGTATCTGTCAACAGCTGCCTATGGTTAGTGTTATTTATTTGCTTTTATTTTACCCATAAGATACCATGGTCATCTTTGTAAAGGCCCCTTCTCGCATACAGCACCCTTTGCTGCTCCTCTGAAAAGTGATTTGTGCTTAATTACTTTTCAGAGTGTTGTTGACAGGCACCTGGGAGGTGATATTTTTGCCTTTACCACCCGTATTAACGCTGAAAAGGCCGAACCACCATGCTGCAACCTCCTGCATTGCATGTCATTGCAGGACGGTTGTGGTTTTGCTCCATTAAGTTTAATTGGTAGCATTCAATGGCGGTACTGCCTGCCAAATGTAACAGGGCTTTACTTAATGTTGCAGCTGTAAATCATTGGGGCTGTGATATGTGCACAGCCCTGAGCAGCTCCATGTCTTTGTTTGCGGTTGGGAGGGTGGGGGGGTAGCATGAAAACCACAGCTCAACTGCCTGCTTTTACCTCCCCTGGCTGCACGTTTGAACAAACCCTTAGCTCCTGTTCACATCGGGGCGATTTGACAGGTAAAAGCGCATGTCAGATTGGAGCCTATTGCCAGCAATAGGAGTGTCCCAATCGGTGCGAAGCCAACTTTGTAGCACCGCACCGACCTCCAAAAGTAGTTCCTACACTACTTTTGTCAACTATGGCTGCAATTTTCAATAAACCTGCATAAACCCGCACAGATGTCTTTCAAGTACCCCCCGAAGTCGGACTGAAATGCGGCTTTAAAATCGTGCGAGTTCAGAGGAACTTGTGTGCCTTTAAAGCCGTGTTCAGTGTGAAAGAGGGCTTAAGACACTTTAGGGTTTATTTACTTAAAATGGAGAGTGCAAAATCTGGTGCAGCTGTGCATGGTAGCCAATCAGCCTTTAACCACTAGGCGTCCGCTCTATAGCCAAAAGACGGCTGCAGAGCGTACGCCAATTGCCGGGAGGCCGTCCCTGGACGTCCTCCTGTTTACTTCCACATTGCACGCTCCCGCGAGCGCACATCGGGGAAGTTCTGGGCTGGCCGTGTCCCCCGAACACAGCCAGTCACAGATCGCTGTAAACGGCCAATCACAGCGGCCGTTTACACCGTGATCGGCGTGCCCAATGAGAGATGATCTCACATGTAAACATATGAGATCATCTCAGCGCTGCACTCCCTCCTCACACAGACAGCGTGTGAGGAGGGAGAGGTTAGCGGCTGCAGCGGCCATAAGTAAAACATCTCCCCAGTGTGCCACCTGTCATTCCCATCTGTCCCCAGTGTGGCACCTGTCATTCCCATCTGTCCCCAGTGTGGCACCTGTCATTGCCATCTGTCCCCAGTGTGCCACCTGTCATTGCCATCTGTCCCCAGTGTGCCACCTGTCAGTGCCATCTGTCCCCAGTGTCCCATCTGTCCCCAGTTCCATTTGCCCCAGTGCCACCTGTCAGTGCCATTTGCCCCAATGCCACCTGTCAGTGCCATCTGTCCCCAATGCCACATATAAATGCCATCTGTCATTAGTGCCATGTATAATGCCATCTGTGATCAGTGCCACGTATCGGTGCCATTTGTCATCAGTGCCACCTGTCAGTGTCACCTGTTATCAGTGCCACATGTCATCAATGCCACGTATCAGTGCCACGTCGGTGTCACTGTCCTGGTGCTCCAGGGCCTTCAAAAGTGTAATAGGTAGTCAACAAGTTAGATGTGTAATTTATGCTCCTAGAACACATGACGGCGCTCCCTGCATGTTGGGCCTCTCTATGTGGCCAGGCTGTGGAAAAGTCCCACACATGTGGTATCATAATACTCAGGAGGAGTAGCAGAATTTATTTTGGGGCATTATTTGTGGTATACAAATGCCATGTGAGAGAAATAACCTATTACAACAAAAAAAAAATAAAAAAAAAATCTTAATTTTGCAAAGAATTGTGGGGAAAAAATGACAACACCAAAAAGCTCACCATGCCTCTTACTAAATACCTTGGAATGTCTACTTTCAAAAAATGGGTCATTTGGGGGGTATTTGTACTTTCCTGGCTTGTTCGGGTCGCAAGAAATGAGATCGGCCACCAGTACATCAGATGTGATCAATTTTGTATGATTCGCACCACAGCTTGTGGACTCTCTAACTTTCACAAAGACCAAATTATATCCACTAATTTGAGTTATTTTTACCAAAGATATGTAGCAGTATAAATTGTGGCCAAAATTCATGAAAAAAAAAAATTGCAAAATTTTATCACAGAAACAAATAAAAAATTTTCGGTCTTTTTTCATTTATAGCGCAAAAAATAAAAAACCCAGAGGTGATCAAATACCTCCAAAAGAAAGCTCTATTTGTGGGAAAAAAAGGACAAAAAATTCATTTGGTGTACATGACTGAGTAATTGTCATTGAAAGTGTGAGAGCACCGAAAAGCTGAAAATTGGTCTGGTCACGAGGGGGTGTTTAAGTGCCCAGTTGTCAAGTGGTTAACTTCAGCTTGTTCAATTAAGCTTTGACAAAAAAAAAACCTGGAACCTGATTGGTTTCTACGCAGAGCTACGCCAAATTTTGCATTCTCCAGTTTTAGTAAATCAACTCACTAGCTTGATGTTTTCTAAATTTGTACATCAACACCTGGATTTACTGTAAGCAAAATAGTATGACAAATGTAAATACAAACATACTATATTTATTCATGAAAAAAGGGTAGGATCTTTTCATTTAAAAGAAGGGGGTTAGCATATACAAGTGTTTGAGATTGCGTTTGTGATTTTTCTAGAAAATGGGGCCCTGGGCAAAAATAAAATGGGGCTTCATATGCTGAAATTCTGTAATGGGTAGCAGATATGTCTCAATAGGGCCTGAGGCATGCTGTATATAAAAAGGGATGTCTTAATCTGCATCTGACCTAGGCTAAAACTTTTTAAAGCAGCTGTAGACGCAGTCACTACTACAATCTCATATTAGCTTTAACATGTTTTAAACGTTGTTTTAAATATTTATATTCTTATAAAATCTGCACCCTTTTAATATTAAAAGGTTACCTATTGATTTTGCGTTGTTCTGTTACACAGGCCCCTGGCTGTCCACTACAAGTGACTGCCAACTCACTTTGCACAGACATGGCCTGCTGTTGCCACTTTCAGGAATTCTGGCTGGAGCAATGATAAGTACTATATCTATGACATGGTATTCAAATTATATAACAAGAAGACCTTAATGAAAGATTTCTGAGATTTTATGTTAAGGTCTCTTTCACACGGCCAATCCGTTCAGGTCCACCTGTCAGTTTTTCAGGCGGACCTGAACGGATGCTACATAGAGCTCTATAGAGCGGATCGGATGTCAGCGGTGACATCCAATCCGAAAAAGTGTCACCCGATCTCCCATAGGGGAGAGCGGCGCTGTGACAGGTCCGTCCCTGTGCAGTGTGCAGGAACAGACCTGTCATCTTCCTGCTCAGCGGAGATTGCCCCGGCGATCCCCGCTGAGTAATCTGATATCCACGAGGAGGATCGGCACTGATCTGCCCTGTGTGAAAGAGGCCTAAGTCTTAAATTATTATAAGTTCTCTCAGGTGAAGATAGGCAAATCCTGGAATACAGTTCAAGTAACACTGTGCTTTTCAGTGCAGTTTTCAAACAAGATAATTTCATTTAGTATTCTTGTGAACTTCATCTTGTACCTCCTACAATTGGGTGATTGTTGAGATACAGCAGATGATAGTTTCTGTCCAATCAGGCATTAATCGACAGGTAAGAGGGTAAGTTTGTCTGACAAATTAGTTTATCTTTTTAACCAACTCAATACTGGGCAGTTTTACCCCCTTCCTGTCCAGACCAATTTTCAGCTTTCAGTGCCCTCACACTTTGAATGACAATCACTCAGTCATGCAAAACTGTACCCAAACAAAATTTTTATAAATTTTTCCCCCCACAAATAGAGCTTTATTTTGGTGGTATTTAATCACCACTGTGTTTTTTATTTTTTTATATATAAGTGAAAAAGCGTATATTTTGAAAAAAAATATATATATTTTTTAGTTTCTATTATAATATTTTGCAAATTGGTGGATATTATTTAGTCTGTGGGAAAGTAATAGATTCTAGAAGCTATGGTGCCAATCATTAAAAATGTATCACACCTGATGTACTGACAGCCTATCTAATTTCTTATGGCCCTGAAATGTCAGGACAGTACAAATACCCCTCAAATGACCCATTTTTGCAAAGTAGACAGCCCAAGGTATTTAGTGAGAGGCATGGTGAGTTTTTTTAAGTTGTAATTTTTTCCCACAACTCTTGGGAAAATTAAGAAATTATTTTTTTACACAAAATTGTCATACGTTTTTTCTCGCACACACCATATGCATACTTGCAATTACACCCCAAAATACATTCTGTTACTCCTCCTGAGTATGGCAACACCACCCAACACGCAGGGAGCACTGTCAAGCATTTTAGGAGCATAAATTACACATATCATTTCCTGACAACCTATCACATCTTTGAAGGCCCTGAAGACAGTGAAATTACCCACAAAATGACCCAATTTTGGAAAGACACACACCCCAACATAAAGCCTATGAGGCATAATGAGTCTTTTGAATGTGTCATTGTTTTTCCACAAGCTTTTGGAAAATGTGGAAAGAAAATGAAAACTTTTTATTTTTTTTACACAAAGTTGTCAATTTATAAGATATTTCTAACACATAGCATGTACATAGCAACAATTACACCCCAAAATACACTCTGCTACTCCTGAGAATGGCAATACCATGTGTGTGAGACTTATACAGAGACCCAACTTCAAAGTAGCAACTTCAGGAGTTCTGGGAGCATACATTACATATCTAATTTCCTGACTACCTATCCCACTTTTGAAAATGCCCACAAAATTACCCCATTTATGGAAATCAAACACCCCAAAGTATATTCTATGAAAATTGCAAAAAGAGTGTCGGCAACTCGATTCCTTCTTAAATCTTTATTGTGCACAGACAGCAGTGCAACATCAAAACACTAACACGTTTCAGCAAAAGCCTTCCTCGTAGCATACAGATTTATAATAAAATCAAGTTTATATAGGAAAAAGTATCCATTCCTGCAAAAAAGGGGATGGTACGATCCAATTTAAAATCAATTAACAATAAGGCTTCATGCACACGAGACGCAGATGCAAAAGCTGCTGGACACATGTTGAAACCCGCGTTTAGAAACGCGCGTTTTGCCGCAATTTTTACCGCGATTTAGCGGTGTTTTACCGCGTTTGCGTCTAGAAGCGTTTAGTTAAGCTAACATCATAGACCCTCCCCAGCTCAAAAAAACAGTATTATTAACTATTTCAGCAATTTTGTGAGACCAGAGTGAGTAGCAGCAGCTGTGAGAGCTGCAGTGTACTTGTATTTAGCGTGTCACTTGCCACGGCACCTGCCACAAGTTGTGGATTGTCCACTTGCCACGTCACTTGCCACAAGTTGTGGATTGTCCAACTGCCACGTCACCTGCCACAAGTTGTGGATTGTCCACTTGCCACGTGACTTGCCACATCACCTGCCACGTCACTTGCCACGTCACCTGCCACAAGTTTTGGATTGTCCACTTGCCACGTCACTTGCCACGTCACTTGCCACGTCACTTGCCACAAGTTGGGGATTGTCCACTTGCCACATCACCTGCCACATCACCTGCCACAAGTTGTGGATTGTCCACTTGCCACGTCACTTGCCACATCACCTGCCACGTCACTTGCCACGAGATGTGGATTGTCCACTTTCCACGTCATCTGCCATGCCACCTGCCACAAGCTGTGGATTGTCCACTTGCCACGTCACCAGCCACATCACCTGCCACAAGTTGTGGATTGTCCACTTGCCACGTCACTTGCCACATCACCTGCCACAAGTTGTGGATTGTCTACTTGCCACGTCACTTGCCACGTCACCTGCCACAGGTTGTGGATTGTCCACTTGCCACGTCACCTGCCACGTCACCTGCCACAAGTTGTGGATTGTCCACTTGCCACATCACTTGCCACGTCACCTGCCACAAGCTGTGGATTGTCCACTTGCCACGTCACTTGCCACGTCACCTGCCACGTCACTTGCCACGTCACCTACCACAAGTTTTGGATTGTCCACTTGCCACGTCACTTGCCACATCAGCTGCCACGTCACTTGCCACAAGATGTGGATTGTCCACTTGTCACATCACCTGCCACATCACTTGCCACATCACCTGCCACGTCACCTGCCACAAGTTGTGGATTGTCCACTTGCCACGTCACTTGTCACATCACCTGCCACGTCACTTGCCACGAGATGTGGATTGTCCACTTTCCACGTCATCTGCCATGCCACCTGCCACAAGCTGTGGATTGTCCACTTGCCACGTCACCAGCCACATCACCTGCCACAAGTTGTGGATTGTCCACTTGCCACATTACTTTCCACGTCACCTGCCACGTCACCTGCCACAAGTTGTGGATTGTCCACTTGCCACGTCCCTTGCCACGTCCCCTGCCACGTCACCTGCCACACGTGGATTGTCCACTTGCCACATCACTTGCCACAAGTTGTGGATTGTCCACTTGCCACGTCACCTGACACAAGTTGTGGATTGTCCACTCGCCACGTCACTTGCCACATCCCCTGCCACAAGTGGATTGTCCACTTGCCACGTCACTTGCCACGTCCCCTGCCACAAGTGGATTGTCCACTTGCCACGTCACTTGCCACATCACCTGCCACAAGTTATGGATTGTCCACTTGCCACGTCACATGCCAGTCACCTGCCACAAGTTGTTGATTTTCCACTTGCCACGTCACCTGCCAGGTCACTTGCCGCGTCACCTGGCAGGTCACTTGCCACGTCACCTGCCACAAGTTGTGGATTGTCCACTTTCCACGTCACTTGCCACTTCACCTGCCACGTCACTTGCCACAAGTTGTGGATTGTCCACTTGCCACATCACTTGCCACCTGCCATGTCACTTTCCACAAGTTGTGGATTGTCCACTTGCCACGTCACTTGCCACCTGCCATGTTACTTGCCACAAGTTGTGGATTGTCCACTTGCAATTGCAATTGTTTAAAATATTTTTCTAATGGTTTTTCATCATTTGCAATCATTTTTGAGATTTTTAATGTAAAAAAAAAGGTCACCTTTAAAAACGCATATAAACGCAAACGCGGCTAAACGCGGTAGTGGCGTTTTGCAGCGTTTTACCGCGTTTTGCCGCGTTTTGCGTCTGAAACGTGGAAATTTTTGCTTCTGAACGCATTTTTTTGCTTCTGGAAAAACGAGATTAAACGCAACTGCATAAAAACGGAAAAAAACTAGACTGTGTGCATGGACACATAGGATAACATTGAATGAGTTCAGGGGCAGTTGAAAAAACTGTCCAACTGCATCTGAACGCGCGTTTAACTGCGTCTCGTGTGCATGAGGCCTAAAAATCATGTGAGGTTGGTATAACCAGAGAAGGGGGAGGAAAAGAATGGAAAACACAGACTGAAAACTATAGGGCAAGCAATTATTAACCCCCTGTGGAATCAAGTTATATTATTTTAAAAACAAATTCACATCCATTCTACTGTTCATTCTACTAGGAAATCGAGTATTCAATCTGTGTATCCACCACACCTCCCGCTGAAGTAGGACATGGTGTCCCCTCCCCAACAGATCTTCTCACCTGTTTCAGACCGTAAAAAGAAAAGGACTCCAGATTACCACCATGGACTGTTCTAAAATGTTTAGATACATTTGAAATATTTTTTGCATTGCTATTTAAAGTATCATTGTAGTGTTCTGATATTCTAATACGTAAATTGCGGATAGTGCATCCCACATACTGTACTCTACAAGTACTGAAATCAATTAGATAGACAATCATCTTTGAGTTACAATTTATAAAACTTTTTACGGGATATGTTCTACCTGTTGAAAAAGAAATCAGACTTGCTTTTTCTGTCTTTTACACTGTTTACAGGTGTTATAACCACAGGCCCACTGTCCCCAACCACGAACTGGAAGGGGAAGTGTAACGAAATAGAGAAGGTGAAAGTATAGTACCCAAAATAGGTGCTTTCTTACTAGATAAACTGCACCCCTCTCTTAAAATATGGTGCAAAGTTTTGTCCGCATATAAGACAGGAAGGCAGTATGTTATCATAGAAACAATCTGGTTGTATTGTTGTGAATAAGTGGTCACAAAGTGAACACCTTCCCTCCCACTGGACCATGCCTTCTTACTGATAGAAGAGAAATTCCCAATCAGATCACCATGTTCTCTATTTTCTGCAAATCTTCTGCCTCTATCTATTAGATATCCGCTATATGCTCACTCTCTCAACCTACTGGAAACAATGTTACATTCTTTAACTAAATCCTTATCAGAAGAGCAATTTCTCCTTGCTCTAATGACCTTACCCGTTGGCAACTATTCCACTATCCGCACATCCCACCAAAGTCAGATCCAGATAATCAATACTAACTGGATCTGAAGTGTAGGTAAACTCCAAATTCAGATGAGTGGCATTGAGATAAGCCAAAAATTAGTCCAATACATTGGCTGGCCCCTTCCATACGAATATCAAATCATCCAGAAACTGACAATACCAATGTATTCTCTATATGGGTTACCTTGGGAGAAGAGGAAAGTCTCCTCCCACCAACCCATATATGGATTTGCAAGAGAATTTTGAACCCATCAATGCACCACGGCACTATAAATAATAATTAGCGTCAAACATGAAATAGTTGTATTTTAGCAGGAATTCTAAAGCTATGCACAAAAATTCGCACAATTCCGACTTATAACAACTATATTGTGTAAGGTGATATTTAACAGCTTGGCGTGCCAAGTGGTGTGGCATGCCGGAATATAATGTTTTAACATCCACTGTGATCCAACAACTATTGGCCGACCATTTTATCTCATGTGTATGTGCCAATTAATGTGCTGTATCCCTAAGATAGCCGGGTAAGCGTTTAACCAAAAGTAGTAAATGCTCATCCACCCATTCGAGTCTTTCTAGTGGGGATTAAAATACCCGCTACTATTGGGTGTCCCTGAACAGGGGATTGTTGCTTATGTACTTTTGGAAGATGGTGGAATATTGGGGTCACAGGTTTATCTGTAAATATGAAATCAATAATATTCTGTTCTAATACTTCCATTTCTCCACCATCATCCAAAAGTTGCAACAAGCCCTGTTGAATACTATCAGTAGGATCTGAATCCAGTGGCCTGTAAGTGCTGGTGTCATTTAATAGTCTAAGAGCTTCTGACTTATAGTCTTCTGTATTAAGAGCTACAACTGCTCCACCCTTATCCACTTGATGGATTGCTATATCCGTTCTAATTTTACATTGTTGCAGAACCTCATGTTCCCCTTTACTTAAGTTATTTTGGAAATCAAACACTCCAACGTATATTCTATAAGGCATGGGTGGCAGATAGGTACTCTGATGGGCTGCAGAAAGGTACTCCAATAGGCTGGAGACAAGTACTCGGGTACTCTGGGCTGGAGACAGGTACTCGGGTACTCTGGGCTGGAGACAGGTACTCGGGTACTCTGGGCTGGAGACAGGTACTTGTTTACTCTGATGGGCTGCAGATAGGTACTCGGATACTCTGGGCTAGAGACAGGTACTCTGATAGGCTGCAGATACAGTGCCTTGCGAAAGTATTTGGCCCCCTTGAACTTTTCAACCTTTTGCCACATTTCAGGCTTCAAACATAAAGATATAAAATTTTAATTTTTTGTGAAGAATCACCAACAAGTGGGACACAATTGTGAAGTGGAACGAAATCTATTGGATAATTTAAACTTTTTTAGCAAATAAAAAACTGAAAAGTGGTGCATGCAAAATTATTCGGCCCCTCTACTTTCAGTGCAGCAAACTCACTCCAGAAGTTCAGCGAGGATCTCTGAATGATCCAATGTTGTCCTAAATGACTGATGATGATAAATAGAATCCACCTGTGTGTAATCAAGTCTCTGTATAAATGCACCTGCTCTGTGATAGTCTCAGGGTTCTGTTGAAAGCGCAGAGAGCATCATGAAGACCAAGGAACACACCAGGCAGGTCCGTAATACTGTTGTGGAGAAGTTTAAAGCCGGATTTGGATACAGAAAAAGATTTCCCAAGCTTTAAACATCCCAAGGAGCACTGTGCAAGCGATCATTTTGAAATGGAAGGAGTATCAGACCACTGCAAATCTACCAAGACCTGGCCGTCCCTCTAAACTTTCAGCTCAGAGGAGAAGACTGATCAGAGATGCAGCCAAGAGGCCCATGATCACTCTGGATGAACTGCAGAGAACTACAGCTGAGGTGGGAGAGTCTGTCCATAGGACAACAATCAGTCGTACACTGCACAAATCTGGCCTTTATGGAAGAGTGGCAAGAAGAAAGCCATTTCTCAAAGATATCCATAAAAAGTCTCGTCTAAAGTTTGCCACAAGCCACCTGGGAGGCACACCAAACATGTGGAAGAAGGTGCTCTGGTCAGATGAAACCAAAATCCAACTTTTTTGCCCACAATGCAAAACGATATGTTTGGCGTAAAAGCAACACAGCTCATCACCCTCAACACACCATCCCCACTGTCAAACATGATGGTGGCAGAATCATGGTTTGGGCCTGCTTTTCTTCAGCAGGGACAGGGAAGATGGTTAAAATTGAGGGGAAGATGGATGCAGCCAAATACAGGACCATTCTGGATGAAAACCTGTTGGAGTCTGCAAAAGACCTGAAACTGGGACGGAGATTTATCTTCCAACAAGACAATGATCCCAAACATACAGCAAAATCTACAAAGGAATGGTTCACAAATAAACGTATCCAGGTGTTAGAATGGCCAAATCAAAGTCCAGACCTGAATCCAATCGAGAATCTGTGGAAAGAGCTGAAAACTGCTGTTCACAAACGCTCTCTATCCAACCTCACTGAGCTCGAGCTGTTTTGCAAGGAAGAATGGGCAAGAATTTCAGTCTCTCGATGTGCAAAACTGATAGAGACATACCCCAAGCGACTTGCAGCTGTAATCGCAGCAAAAGGTGGCTCTACAAAGTATTAACGCAAGGGGGCTGAATAATTTTGCACGCCCCACTTTTCATTTTTTTATTAGTTAAAAAAGTTTCAAAAATCCAATAGATTTTGTTCCACTTCACAATTGTGTCCCACTTGTTGGTGATTCTTCACAAAAAATTTAAATTTTATATTTTTATTTTTGAAGCCTGAAATGTGGCAAAAGGTTGAAAAGTTCAAGGGGGCCGAATACTTTCGCAAGGCACTGTAGGTACTCAGGTACTCTGATGGGCTGAAGACAGGTACTCGGGTACTCCAATGGGCTGGAGACAGGTACTTGGGTACTTTGGGCTGGAGACAGGTACTCGCATACTCTGATGGGCTGGAGATAGGTACTCAAATGGGCTGGTGACAGGTCCTCTTTATTTTGGGGGCAATCTGTGACTATGTTTTACTACTGTAGTCGGTAACTAGCTGTTACCGCAATCTCCTCCTCACACAGGATCGGTGTGTGAGGAGGAGAACCTGGTAACAGATATTTACCGTAGTTTGTTGACATTTGTGACTGGCTGTGATTGGACACAGCCAGTCCCATGGTAAAGAGCCAATTCCATTGGCTCTTTACCCTGATCGGGGATGGGCTGTGTCAGAGTGACGCCTAATTCCCAATCGCTGTGCTGCATGCTCCCAGTCCTGCATATGGCCAACTGTGAGTGATCAAATGGTAAAGAGCCGTTTTCATTGGCTTTTTATCCTGATTGGGAATGGGCTGTGTCTCGAGGGACATGCCTCATCCCCGATCGCCACGATGCACGCCCCAGGGGCCGCGTGAAAATGTGCGAACATCATATGACGCCTGGAGGTAGGAAAGGTTCCTGTCGGCGTCATTTTACAATGCACCAGTAGGGAAGGGGTTAACCTTTAAAGGATTCCTTTTAATGTTCTCCACCATCACACAGCAGCGTTTCCCTATAGTCTGGTCAGTAAATTGTTTTTTTCTGCTCCCAGTAAAATATTGAGACCAATATCTTGAGTTTGGAAACATTTCCACAGTGCAAGAACAAGGCTGCAATTTGCAAATATTGTGAGAAGAAATATTATTTTCCAAATGCTGTGACAAAACACATCCTTGCATGCCATAGGTGCCCTACAGACATTAAATAATAAGTTATGGCATAAAATGGTGAGGACCATAATGAAAGTGTGAATAGCTTATTCCAGAGACACTCTTTCTGCTGATTCTGGATCATCACAAAGTGTTTCTTCACCAGCAGCATCTTCAAGTAAGGAAATGTTACAAACTACAGCCTCCTAAAAATACACAATCCCATATCTCCCAACCGTCCCGGGATTTGATGCAAGTCCGGCCAAATCAAGGCTAAGTCCCGACGGGGGGGGGCGTGGCCTGGAGCGACATGAGATAGGACGCATGTGAGCTGAGCTCCGCCGGCCGCATATCCTGATCACTAATCCTGAGACGCAGACTGCCTTTTTTTTCTCTGTTCCGACCTCTCCGCTCACCGGGCAACCACAGAGCATATGTCGCCGACAAAACGGAACACCACAGCGGCCGCCAGACTGTCACAATTCCGACATGATGAAGCGGGCCCCGCAGACCAAGATGGCGCCGCCATGCAGGGGGAGGAGGACGCGCGGGGCGCAGACAGAACTAGGCTCCTCGATGCTATTACAGCTTGCCAGGAAGCGGTTACGAACTGCCAGACCAACCTCACAGCCAGGATTGAAGAGGTAAAGGTAGATATATCGCTGGTTAGGCAAGACTTTCAGAAACTGAGAGAGAGGGTTACTGAAGTTGAAACCCGCCTGAGTAATGTAGAGGACTCCCTCCCCCCCTGCAGATCTCCTCGGAGGCCATGCAGCACCAAGTGAATCAAATCCTTCAGAAGCAGGATGATATTGAGAACAGGATTCGCAGATGTAACCTGCGCTTTATAGGCCTGCCTGAAGGGGTGGAGGGCAGAGACCCCCCGACTTATTTGGAAAAGTTACTTGTGGACACATATGGAAGGGACTCATTCTCCCCCATGTTTGCGGTGGAACGCGCACATAGGCTGTCGGGTAAGCCTCCCCCACCGGGGGCGCCTCCCCGCACTTTTATTGCCAAGTTCCTAAATTTCAGGGATAGAGACACTATTCTTCGTCTCAGCAGGGAAAAGGGGAATATCCCTTTTGAAAACAAAACCGTAGCAGTCTTCCCTGATTTTTCCTCTGAAGTCCAGAAAAAACGCAAAAGTTTTATGGAAGTGAAAAGACGCCTGCGCATCAAAAACATAAAGTATGCCATGCTATTTCCTGCTCGCCTACGTGTGTAAGGAACGGACCGGGCCCACTTTTTTGAGGATCCTGAGACAGCGCTGTCGTGGCTGGAGCGCCGTGATGCAGGCAGATGAGTATCTTTTTCCACCTCCTCACTTTTGACTTTGTTTGTTTCCCTGGACTGGGACCCCCGTCTCCCTGCATCTCCTTAATGAGTCCGCAACTACCTCCCAGTTCTCCTTACTAGGCACATCACTTTCAGACCCAAAATGTTGAGGTACTGACTGCCCCCACTTTGTTTTATGTGATTTAACAACCTCCTAGGCATGCACGTATAGCTGGGCCAACCGTACTCTGATGGGGCACCTGGCTGCCTGCACGCATCGCTTATTGGATACTACTGACGCCTAAGAGAATGGTGGCTGAATCCCCCACCCCAAGTGTGCTGACACTCCTGACTCTGGTCTGGCCTCCCATGCAGGATGGTGATGGGGCTGTTCTGGCTACCCTGACTGTCATCTTGGATTGACAGAGTGCCTTGCTTTATCCGGGGCCCGATGTCATCTAACTGCGTATTGCAGCTGAACTTACCAATGTCTGTGTTGAAACTTTAACTTTGTTTTTCCTACTTATTATAGGAATGTATTTTACTGCGCCCTCCTGGCCGGTGGAGGGGAACAACCAATCAGCAAGCTCACCTTGTTTTGTGAGCACAGTCCTATAGTGTCACATAATACAGCGAAGTTTCGCCCAACGTTTTAATATGCACATCTCGGGCTGGAACAACTGGCATAACACTTTGCTTTTTTCTCCTGCCGCCTCTATGGGTGTTTCCCTATTGCAGTGTTGTTCCTTCCCGAGTTGGAAAATGTTTATGCCCTGTTGGCAGTTAGGGGTTGATGCCCGCACTAATTGGGGTCAGTGCAGGGCGGGGAGGGGGGAGGGGGGATGTATGGTTTTCATGGGGTAAACAAGTTTTTTCTGAGTTTTTCTATGATTGTTGCTTATGGTACAATGTATGTCTGGCAAGGAGGGTGGGGCCCTCTTCCATTTGGGAGGGGCGGGTTTTGGCTGCTCTGACCTTGCGGGTTGATCTGTCTCCTGGAGTCTCACCACTGACTACTATGCACCCATGGCCACACTGAAATTTCTTACATGGAACGTGAGGGGATTGGGGGACCCTATTAAGCGGTCAGCCGTTTTTGGGCAGCTTAAAAAAATGAAGGCAGCTGTAGTGGCTTTAGTGGAAACACATGCCGAGGGCCCCATGCTCAGAGCGCTCCGACGTCCTTGGATAGGCTGGGGGTACCACCCCGTGCATACTACCCATTCCAGGGGAGTCTCCCTCTTGATTGCCAAACACACACACTTTGAGCTCCAGGATTCGGTCATCGACCCACTGGGTAGATTTGTATTTATAAAGGCAAAGCTACATGGGGATATGTTTCTTATAATGGCTTTTTATGTGCCCCCACCGTTCCAATTCAGTGTCCTGTCAGAGGGTTTTAATTATATGGCTCTTCATCCCGCTGCTTCGGTGGTGTGGATGGGGGACTTTAATAATGTGCTAGATAGATCCCTAGATAGGATGGCGGACCCCTCTCGGGGCACCCCGAGCCCTCCCCTGACCAGGTTTGCCAGACTTCTCCACGATTTCCACCTGGTGGACTCGTGGAGAACTAGACACCCAACTCAGCGCGTATTCACATGTTTCTCTGCTACTCACCACTCTATGTCCCGCATAGACCTTATACTCTTCTCCACGTCCCACCTACCTAGACTCACAGATGTGGGCCTATTTCCCAGATCACTCTCTGACCACTGTCCCTACTGGGCGACGCTCTCCTTACGACATACTCACCCTTTGACGACTTGGCACCTTAACCCCTTTTGGTTAACTCTTCTCCCCGAAGACAGTGACCTTGAATCGGGCTGGCAGGCTTTTTTTGAGACCAATGAGGGATCAGCCCGACTACACGTAGTCTGGGAGGCTTTTAAACTACATGCAAGAATGACCTTACAGACTCAAATCAACCAGGTAAAGCGGTCCTCTGCTGCAAATATAGCTGAGGCAACACATATTCTCCAGACAATGGAACAGGATTTTATGCGTGACCCCTCGGTAGAAAAGGCAGATAGCCTTAGACTCTGCTCCACAACACTGAACCAATTGCTTTATGAAAAATCCAAACAGAAACTATTCTTTCTCAGGCAGAGGTCGTTTGAGCATGGTAAGCGAGCAGGGAAACTATTGGCTTATTTAGTTCATGGTGAGGAGAGACCCCCTGTGGTGATCTCCCTCCGCTCGTCACAGGGTGTACTTGAGACAGATCCTGTACGGGTCGCGCAGATGTTTTGTGACTTCTTTACCTCTCTCTACACCTCGATTGCCTCGGCCGACCCCTCCCTGATGGAATCTTTCTTGAGCAGATTGCAGTTCCCCCAATTGACTGAGGAACAGATCTCAGGACTGGAGGCACCTCTGACTCGGGACGAAATAGCTTCAGCTATTGCTTCGTTCCCACCATCCAAGGCCCCGGGCTCAGATGGCTTACCGATAGAATTCTACTCTACCTACATAGAACTACTGGCCCCTAAGCTTCTTGCAATCTATAACTCTATATTCGAGCACTCCGAACTCCCAGTGACTATGACGGAGGCCACTATAGTGTTAATCCCTAAACCTGGGAAGGACCCACACCTCCCGGAATCTTATCGCCCAATCTCTTTGCTACAGGTAGATGTCAAGATACTTGCTAATATTCTTGCCACCCGACTTAACAAAGTAATCCTCTCGTTGATCCATGCAGAAATACATTGTTTAACCTCCGGAGGCTATTTATTAACCTCCAGACTTTCCATGACGACCCCGGCTCTAGGATAATAGTTGCCTTGGACACTGCCAAAGCATTTGATTCTGTTGAATGGAGATACCTATGGACCTGCCTGGCTCAGTTTGGTATAGGGCCTAAATTTATTAGGTAGATCCAATTGCTCTATCAGAATCCGGTGGCTAAGGTCTTGGCGAATGGCTGGTCCTCGGAGCAGTTCCCCCTATCTAGAGGTACTAGGCAGGGGTGCCCCTTGTCGCCTTTGCTGTATTCTCTGGTGGCGGAGCCATTGGCTATGGCAATACGTGAGCACGTGGGCATAGTGGGTTTGTGTAAGGGTGGGATTATGGAGAAGATTAGCACCTATGCCGATGATACTCTACTGTACCTAAATGATTCGGATCAATCACTCCCCCTTGCTTTGGCACTGATAGAAGAATTTGGCAAGTTCTCTGGTCTGAAAATTAATTGGGACAAGTCACAGATTCTAGATGGGACAATGCAGAAGTGTCGGGTATGGGCGGGCTGGGATGGGGGGGGGATTGATTTCTGGAGGGGATTGTATGGCTCCGGTATTAATTCTAAAATTATGCAATGACTTTAATATCTATGCGAGGCATGTATACATTATATATGATGAGTGAACTTGAGATTACTATAAGTTTTGATGTGGTCAACCTTTATTTTTTCTGTATGTACCATAACTCTTTTTTCAATAAAAGAACTCATGTTTAAAAAAAAGGCTAAGTCCCGACGTGGAGCCCAGCACCGGAACAAGTTTCGGCACTCGGTTTCTTTGACCTCTCCGTGGGGCACTGGTTGCCTCTGCCCTCTCACCATCCATCGGCTCCCTCCTGTTTGCATCCCTAGGAGAGCGCGTTTCACCCGGCAAGACCTCCAGCGGTGTGAGCAGCTCCTCAATTCTCTTCCTCTGGTGGTAGTTTGCGATCCCTGTGGCCGGCTTCCTGTTTTTGCCTCTGGTGAAAGCAATTTCCACCAATCTTTGGTTCTGCTTTCCTCCATCTAGACTGAGAGTGTGCTTCACCCAGCAGATAGCTCCCATCAATGTGAGTGGCTTTGCAATCTTCCTCTGGCGGGTCTTTTCCCTTCTGCTGACAGGTGGCGGCCCCAGCTCCCTTCACCTCTTTGGCATGAGAGAGGTGTGAATGACAGCATTCAGTCGGCACTCCTCCAACAACAGTCGACTGTGGTTCATGTATGTAAGTGGTTATTTTGCTTCAATAAAGTGACTTTTTAACATGGATTGGAGTTCCCTGTCATACCAGTAATATCTGGGCAGCTTTAGTTTAGAGACACATATGGCTGCACATTACACTCAACCTTGGGTCTGATCGGCTGCAGTGGGTATCTTACAGATTTCATCTAGCTGTGTATGGGTGGACTCCTATCTTGCTTAATCTATTGTGGACACTATTGTTACCTATCACTGACTGGTCATTTAACATGCTTTATCATCACCATACAAGAGGACTGCATTGCTTTTAAGGTGTTTCTGGACAGTGTCCCACGCTGAGTCACAAAATTTAGAGCTGAAGGTACAGCAACAGCCCTGTGTGCTCACTCTTGCAGCTGCAACCTTCCTCCACAGCTCTGTCTCTCTCCCGACATGCTCCAACATCCCCCCCTCACCACCACAATTCTTCACAGCCAATCATAGGTGCATAATGTGCCATCCGGACCCACCCCCTTTAATGAATTGGGCCAAAAGGAGTCCAGCGGGCTGAGAGATTTCCAGTGGGAGGTTATAATATGGAAGTGTGAACGATCAGAGAGCATGAGGTGAGCCCTGAGGCCGAGAAGGAACCGTACACAGATGTATATCACCTGGATCAGGGTTGTACTGGGGGCACAGGAGGGATAGAAGGACTACAGTGGGAAGACACTGTGAGAGAGGACCGAAGTAGGAGGAGAATATGTCATGAAGGAGGAGGATATGGAATTGAAGAGATGGGACTGTAGGAGGATATAGGATGAAAGAGATGGCACTGGAGAAGGAGGAGGATATAGGATGAAGGAGATGGGACTTGACAAGGAGGAGGTGGGATGGAGGAGATGGGACTGGATGAGGAGGAGGACATTGGATGAGGGAGATGGGACTGGAGAGGAGGACATGAGATGGGGGAGATGTAACTGGAAGAGGATGTAGGATGGGGGAGATGAGACTGGAGGAGGATATTCTTTTGTCCAAAATATAATTCCTTGCTGTTGAATCTTGAAAGCCCTGCAATGACGTGGAATACCCTTTTTTATTTTCATATATTCAGTTGTAAGAGTGTCAAAATAACCCTATGCCCACGCTGCCTTCTAGCCTTCGAATCCTCTCCCCTCCCAAAGCACCTGCCCCCCCCCCCCCCCAGTATATAGCTGTCCCCCACTCTACCACACATTCTAGCACAAGTCTTCTACCTCCCAAAGCTACCCCCCCCCCCCAGCACATACCCGAAGCCTGTGTTTTGTTTAACCATGCCCTATAAACCCCTCCCACTGTAAAGTTTGGTCACACCCATATTTTGCTGCGAATCCCACCACAGGCTTTTATTTCCCGCAGTTGTCCCTTATTCTCAAGTTTGAAAGTTGGGAGGTATGCAATCTCTTCATTTATAGATAACATGACACTTGAAAATCAGAAGAACATTGATCAGGCTGTTCATAGGGAAAAATATGTTTCTGGATCAGCATTGTCAATAACTGAAAATGCATATTGGTAGGAAACTTATACATTATTCTCATGTAAAGGTGAAATGTTCTTAACATATAAGGTCCTTGTTATTCCATTTGTAATAAAAAATATTTTTTTTAAACCGAGTTTAGTTTACTTACGGAGTAAGCAGAATATTTTATATACACTGCATTTCACCTTCTTGTGTAATAAAATTACTTTAAATTTTAAAACTGCTCCACACTGAATAAAAAAAAAAAGCATTTCCTGGAAAAAAATACAAACTTTTTTTTCCCCCATGGCTTCAAAATTTCCAGAACTTTTACATTTCTAGCTCTGCCCACCCAACAGGCCCTGTGACTGCGGAGCCTAGTTCCCCATCAGTTCTGCCTTCCTGTGATTTATCATGTCCCAAATTGGGGTATTGTCATACACTATATTTTATTGTCAAAAATATTGGGATGCCTGCCTTTACATGTGCATGAACTTTATTGGCATCCCAGTCTTAGTCTGTAGGGTTCAATATTGAGTTAGCTCACCCTTTGCAACTATAGCAGCTTCAACTACTCTGGGAAGGCTGTCCAAAAGGTTTAGGTGTGTGTCTGTGGGAATGTTTGACCATTCTTCCAGAAGTGCATTTGTGAGATCAGGCACTGATGTTAAACGAGAAGGCCTGGCTCATAGTCTCCGCTCTAAATCATCAAAAGGATATTCTATCGGGTTGAGGTCAGGTCTCTGTGCAGGCTAGTCAAGTTCCTCCACCCCAAACTGGCTCATCCGTGTCTTTATGGACCTTGCTTTGTGCACTGGTCCAAATCATTTGGTGGAGGAGGGATAATGGTGTGGTGTTGTTCTTCAGGGGTTGGGCTTGGCCCATTAGTTCCAGTGAAGGGAACTCTTAAAGCGGTTGTAAATAAATAAAGAATAGAAAAAAACCTGTAAGACAACGGCATGCATTGCATATGCATTGCATACTAGCACATTATGAAATACCTTAGAACTAAGCCATCCTTCGACGCCTGCTCACAGCTGAGATGGCTGACATCTTCCCCCTGTGTTTCTTCTGGGTCTGTGGGCTCCAGCGCTGTGACTGGCCGAAGCCACTATGACACCGCTCCCGCGCATGCGTGCAAGACACGCCGTTTCTGACATGGGCTCTGAGGGTCTGGCACTGTAAGCCGGACCTTCAGAGCGCATACGCGCCGATGATGTCATCGGCTGCATGCACTCTGAATATCTCCTAAACTGTGCAAGTTTAGAAGACATTCACAGTACCTACAGGTAAGCCTTTGTATAGGCTTACCTGTAGGTAGAAGTGGTGTAACAGAGTTGACAACCATTTTAAGGCATCAGCATACCAAGACATTTTGGACAATTTCATGCTCCCAACTTTGTGGAAACAGTTTGGGGATGGCCCCTTCCTGTTACAACATGACACCGTGCACCAGTTTACAAAGCAAGGTCCATGAAGACATGGATGAGAAGAACCCTATGGACTAAGACTGGGGTGCCGTTAAAGTTCATGTGCGTGTAAAGGCAGGTGTCCCAAAACTTTTGACAGCATGGTGTATTTGGGGAATAGCATAACCTGTATTCCCAACCCTTTTGTTCCTATCAACTTTCAGAAATCTTTTGACTTTTTGGAATATCACTGCTGACTGCTAAATTGGGCCCCGTTGGCAGCATCCCAGCACTAGATGCCCTACTCTGAGCACTGGCATCTCTCTGTATGCCAGCTCAGAGTCTGGTCAATTACTGTTAGTTTCCTATTCTTTGAACTGGCGGTAATTCTTTATTTGTCGCAGCCAAAGTGCAGATTCTTAAATTGGAGGTAACTACCAGAATTTGTTGCACATGTCCATACTGTTTCTGAAATTGATGCAAATGCTTGCCCAACTTAGGTCGTTTTAAACTACCACCAGGAAATTGTTGTAAATGCTTGATTGAATTCTTCACACAGTGTTTTAGTAAACTAACGCCTGGTATACACAATAAGATTTTTGGATGAATGATGGTCCTTTTTTTTTTTTTTTTTGCATGCTAGTCTCATATCAAAAATGAAGAGTTTACTAAAGTTACGAAAAATTCTCATGCGACAGAATGAAAATTTGGAAGTGAGGTAATGTGATGTAGTGTATTTGTATTGTGTTTTCGAACGACAACTATGCTGATTAAACGAAAGTCATGCGATCTGGTACAAGAAAAATGTTCATGCTTGTCCCATCGGATAACATTGAATGAATTGTCGTGATCGGCTCTCAAAAGCTGTGTACTAATGGTCAGATTATTGTACAATCGCTTAGAAAGCGGTATTTTTTTCTGATTGTGTATATGGGCCATTAATGACACTAAAGCCCCTTACACACTATCAGATTATCTGCTGAGTTTTTCCTTCAGATTTACCAAAACCATGTAGTGTAGTAGAAGGGCCTGCCTGATTGCATACACATTGAAACTCCTAAAGTTTGTCCTCATATTATATGGTTTTGGTAAATCTGAAGGAAAAACTCAGCAGATAATCTGATAGTGTGTATGGGGCTTAAGTAAGCGTTTAGATCTAACAGCAGTGCTAAAATGCAAGTACCATTTTTTTTCTACCTGCAAATACCTGTCTTGGTTTGAAATCAATCACTGTGCCTCTGTTCAAACCTCTTAGATTCTAAGACTAAGATCTACTTGATATTCACCCTCTGCCCAAGTTGACAGTTCATTGCGATTAAGTTTTGTCACCGTTGTAACATTAGAAATGTTTTAGGGCAGGTCAGGTTTGCTTTAAAACTGGTGTGAGTCACTGGGAGATATGCTGGGCCTGTGCTTCCTTCTGTCATTGATTCATTATAACTGATGCGTAAAGGACAAAAGGAAAACTATCTACAGTTCAAGGAAGCCAAGTGCTTTATTTTAGTTTTTTTTTGTTATTTAGACCCACTTGACATGAAGTAGAGAAGACACATACACATTTTTTTTCCACATTTTTCTTTTGAAGGCGTACCATAAACAGTATGTTCTCCCCCCCACAATAAAATCCCATTAGGATCATTTTAGAGATAAAAGTGCTAAAAGCCTAAGGTTACTTAAAAATGAAAAAAAAAAAAAATCAGCACAAGGGACAGGACTTTTAATCAAAGCAACCAGTCCCATGTGCTTCTGCTGCTGTTTAAGTTGAAGTTGAAAAGTCCTCTGATCCCCCACAGCTGTAATCTTCTGGTGCTGTGGGGGTTAATACGAGCTGAAGGAACTCTCATTAGCACTGCCCACCCTTTCTTCTTTCATAAAAGCTGTACTATAGCTTCCATCAATGGAAAGCACTCTATGAATGAGGACGGGCAGATGAATGAAAGGTATACCTCCTTCATTCATAAATGAGGTTTCATTAATGGAAGCTATAGTACAGTTTCTGTGAATGGAAGGGGTGGGCATAGTTGGCACTCTTGACGAATGCCCATCCATCTGTTCAGGAATGTAATGGAGAATACACATGCATATTTTTCCACGTGTATTTCTTCTGAAGATACCATAAATAATAAGTTTTTTTTTTCATAGGAGGAACTTTTTCTTCTTCCTGAAATCCCATTGGTATGATGTCATTAGTTGTGATATAAAAAGTTATAAAAGCCTATGTTTACTCGAAAATGGAAAAAGAATCAGCACAATGGACAGTACATACAACCAATGCGATATGTCCCTTGTGCTGCTGTTTTAGTTTAAATCTGAAAACCTCTGATCCTCACCTACCCACCCTATCTGTAATCTTCTTGTGCTGCAGGGGTTAATACAAGCTGAGGGATCTGTCACCAGCACTTGTCAGGAGTGACAATTATGTATGCCATTTTCACCTGCCTCCTTCATTCATAGAAGATGTACTATAGCTTCCATCAGTGGAAATCAGTCTATGAATAAGGATGGGTATAAATGAAAGGTCCACTCCTCCATTCATATATTCAGTTTCATTGACGGAAGCTCAAAACCCACTTCTATGAATGGAGGAGTGGGATGCAAAGGGTGGGCATAGTTGGAAATCTACATGGGCTCTTGGACTTACAGAGCCTCTGACACACTGAACACATGGGAGATTGAGGCAAATAAGAGAATGACATTTCTTCAAGGAGACAGAAAACTGTGGTATAGGAAGAGAAGCAAATGTAATTACTCAAAGCATTCTTTGGTGACAATGTCTCTCTAAAGTGATCCAGTGCCCAGACTAAGCACAATAAAGTATTTACATATTCTTAGCAAGTAGTAAAAGCAAAAACAAGCCCCCATTCATCCTGTAACTATAAGTAATGTGGAGGAATTCATTTTCAAAATTCACAACAGAAGCCCTGAAATCACAGCTCTTCTCCTCTTACTATGGAAGGTAGAGTCTTGGCAGCTTACCAGCTTTCCATTGTAAACAAACTGTGAGAGGAGGGCCCATAGAACCAAGAATCCTTTGGAAAGTATGGGATACCCTTGTTTCAGTTCCCCATGCCCCTCTTTTGTCTAAGTCACCCTGTGCTATCCTGGCACAGGGTGACTGAGAAAATATATACTGTATTTATAGGCGTATAACATGCACTTTTTTCCCCGTAAAATCAGGGGAAAATCGTGGGTGCGTGTTATACGCTGATCCTCCGTGATTTTTGAGCCTCTGGGTGGCTTTCGGCTGCCTTCGGCCCTTCTCGGCGGCTTTCGGCCACCTTCGGCCCTTCTCGGCGGCTTTCAGCCACCTTCAGCCTTTCTCTGCAGCTTTTGCCCACATTCGGCCCTTCTCATCGGCTTTCGGCCGCCGAGAAGGGCCAAAGGCGGCCGAGAACTACCGGGCGCCGCCGAGATACATAGGACATCTTGGCGGCGTCATTTTTAAAAATAGAACCTGAAAATAACCCTGACAAGGGGACAACGATGGAAAAGGCTGCATTACAAGGCTGCAATGATAGACAGGCTGCAATGATGGACAAGCTGCATGACAAGGCTGCATATGACACTGACAAGGCTGTAATGATGGACAGGCTGCATATGACACTGACAAGACTACAATTATGGACAGGCTGCATATGACACTGACAAGGCTGCAATGATGGACAGGTTTCATATGACACTGACAAGGCTGCAATGATGGACAGGCTGCATATGACACTGACAAGGCTGCAATGGTGGACAGGCTGCATATGACACTGACAAGGCTGCATTGATGGGCATTTAAATAGTTTTCTTTCCTTAAAATTCCCTCCTAATCTTGGGGTGCGTGTTATACACCGGCGCGTGTTATACCCCAATAAATACGGTATATTGGATTACTTAAAATGGGACAGTAATATGTATACACAATATCTCCCAGAATATATGTAAAGACTATTCTTGGTTTGTTTGATTCTGAACTCAACATGCTAATTGAAAGAACTGATCACATTGGCCACTGTACAATGTAGGAGACAGGCCGACTCCTAGTGGAGCTCCTGCTGTTGTGAGAATGGCCTGTGTTTAAATGTATGATAATGTATAATCTATTGTGTGAAGCTTAGTGACAACAAGTCTGAACTGTAGTGAAATCCTGATTTATCATAGCAATGACCAGGCTGCTTAAAAGGATTAGTTAATAAGCTCATATTAATTAGGTTTCTGGTCACAGGTGTATTTTCAGAGTAATATGAGCAGGAGGTATACACCTCCTCTTTTTACTGTATATAAGACTTGTATTCCTTTCAATAAAAGTTCATTCCTGTTTGACCCTCAACACAGAGCCTCGTCTTGTACTATGGGGGAGAATTATTCGTATGGGTTTCTTGTTCGGCTGGTTGGAGTGTTTGGTAGCTGCCTTTGTGTTTGGGAATAGAATGTCCTAAACGACTTTAACCCCTTTCATACTCGGGGTGTCGTTACACAAACCCTGGGTGCTTGTACCTCATTCCTATGTGCAGGGCTGCTCCAGCCCAATGCAGATGTGAAGTGTGTTGCATTGTCAAAAGAACAACATGTCTGCAGTGCATGACACCAAATAGCAGTGGAGCACATCATGCATACTTCCCAACAGTCCTGGAATTTCAAGTAAATCCCAGCGAATCTGGCTGGAGTAATACATGCATCTCACAGGGGTGTGCTCTAGCCAATAACCAAGGCACATCCCCCCCCCCCCTTCAGGGAGCCCAGGCATACCACAGTCCACCCATAGAGCAAAGATTACAAATGCAAGCTGTCAAACTTTGGATCAGATGGAGAAACTCAGAGCCTCACCCACCTGCTACTAATTAGAGAAGGTGGGACTGGAGCCATGGACTGGCTATTCAACCCCAGCAGTAGAACATAACTTTGGGCCCTCCTACCTGCTGCTGACTGGAGAAGGGGGAACTGTAAGGGGACGGCCGATTAAACTCAGAATGAAATTACAAGTCTCAGCAACTTTCCACTGACTGGAAGAGGGGAGGACCAGGGGTGGGGATGCCCCCCAGCACATACCTAAAGCCTTTTTGTTTTCCATGCCCTTTAAGCCTCTCACTGTGAAGTTTGGCCACAACTATTTTTTGCCACAGAGCACGCTACAGTTCTCTGCCTCCCTTAAGTGTCCCTCATTCTCAAGTTTGAAAGTTGGTAGGTATGCACCATGCTTGCTATGCAGTGACACAAATGAAGTGTCACTATGCAACTGTTCACATAGAATTGAAAGAAAAAATAAATGGGCAGAGCAATGCACTTCCAATGTTGCATTTTACTATGCAGGCTAGTATTGGCTCTGGCAGAGAGCTTTGAAAGGCTAATTTCAGCTTATCGTACTGCCTGTTTTATATATATATATATATATATATATATATATTCCTTTATTTCAGCTTTGCTTGAAGTAGCACATAGTGACACTTCATTTATGTCAGTGCGGTGACATGCAATGGAGTGCGAAAAATTGGATACATGCTGCATTTTTCTGCAATACACGGCATATCATGTGGTGTGAATGGAATCTTGGAAACAAATGTAACAGTGACTTGCGTAAAAATGCAGGTCACCGCACATAGTGTGAATGAGTCCTAATGCTACATGCTACTTTCGTCCCATTTAGGAGATTTCCCTTTACTTCCTGTCCCAGAGCCAAACGGGAAGTGAGAGGAAATCCCTGCAAATTAAGGGCATTCTTGGGGAACCCCCAGGTTACCAAAACTAGTGCCCCATTGGAAGATTTTCCCACTATTACTTTTTTGGGGACGACCCAAAATGTGTGATTTTCTTTACATTCATTTTCAATGATAATAGTAAACAGGACAAATAGGGTGAATCCCCTTATCTGGGGGGTCACAGACAGCAATAAAAACTAACAGGGGTTTCTACTCCATCTCTACTCTATCCAAAACATTAAAAAAAAGTTTTGCCTTTAGTTATACTTTAACACCTTCCCGCCCAGCATATAGCAGGATGACGGCTGAGCGGTGGCTTTCCTATCCTGACTGGACATCATATGATGTCCTGTCAGAAAGTGCCGTACGTGGGGCCGAGCACCGGTGCAATCTTTTACAGGTTTGGTCCACAGCTGATGGCTGATTTAGTGTACTGGCTCGCTGCTGGTACCATGTGACTTCCATGACTAATCACAGCAGGTCACATGACAGTTGTACACAATGGATGGGTTCCTTTCATGGCATCCATTGTGTACAATTGTGTTGTTAGCTGTGATTGGTCAATTTGATTACATGGTAGAGACAGGACCAATCACAGCCCATCTGTACCATGTGATTAAATTTGACCAATTACAGCTAATCACAACAAAACAAACCTAAGGAATCAGTTTCTTTTATTAAAATGCTTGCTTATAGCAATGTAATGCACTGCTACGAGCAAACATAATGTGTAAAAAAAATAAACATCCTGATCACTTCCTCAGAGTAGTATAATGTTACTATGATAACATTATAATGCTCTGATCACAGAGTGTTAAAAAAATAGTAGCAAAAAAGTAATAAGAAATAAAAATAAAGCTATAACATTTTTTTTTTTTATATTGTAACTAGTCCGTGTCCCTGATCACCGCCATACCAGATTATTCTGTCTAAAAGACAGAGAGCTAAACCTTCCTGCTCCATAAACTTCAAATACCATATTTCTTTGATCTTAAATTTATTAGAATGAGCCAGGTGAAACTACACATTGATAAAATAAACATCAATCAGTACAATATTATATATAATAAAGAAACAAGGCTCTATAACAGTGGTCATCGACTCTGTCCTCAGGGCCCACTAACAGGCCAGGTTTGCAAGATAACTGAAATACGTAGGCAATATGATGGTGACCTTGAATCACTAAAGGATGTTTCTCAGAAAACTCTAACTTGCGTTCTTTTAAATGGCCACCTACTCTCAACAGGCCATTTACATCACTTCCGGACCGCCCACTGCAGTTTTTTACGTGATGACTTTGAAGGAGGATATCATTGTTATGTCAGCAGCTAGCTGCCATAACCCCAGTATTCTCGTCTATCCTCTGGCAGAGACGATCGCGTCCTCTCACTTGCTGGGTATGGAGACGAGTGAGGGGAAGATGGCCCCCACCCGTCTCCATATCACTGCAGGGCATAAGCGAAGCCACTTCCGCCAATAGTTCTAAAAGGAAAGACCCACTTTTCTTTTAAAAATTTTCAAATTACAAATTTTTTTTTGTTGCGTTTTAATGTAAATATGAGATCTGAGGTCTTTTTGACCCCAGATCTCATATTTAAGAGGGCCTGTCATGCTTTTTTCTATTACAAGGGATGTTTACGTTCCTTGTAAAAATGTAAAAAACAGTGTAAAAATGTAAAAAAAAAAGGTAAAATAAATAAGATTTTTTTTTTTTAACGCGCCCCATCTCAACGAGCTTGCATGCAGAAGCGAACGCATACATGAGTAGCGCATATGAAATGGTTCAAACCAGACGTGAGGTATCGCTACGATCCGAAAAGTGAGAGCAATAATTCTAGCTCTAGACCTCCTCTGTAACTTAAAACATGCAACCTGTAGAATTTTTTAAATGTTGCTTATGGAGATTTTTAAGGGTAAATGTTTGTCACCATTCCACGAGCTGGTGCAATTTTGAAGCATGACATGTTGGGTATCAATTTACTCGGCGTAACATTATCTTTCACAATATGAAAAAATTGGGCTAACTTTACTGCTGTCTTATTTTCTAATCCCAAAAATTTAATTTTTTCCCAAAAAGTGCGCTTGTAAGACCTCTGCACAAATACAGTGTGACAGAAAGTATTGCAACGACCGCCATTTTATTCTCTAGGGTGTTAAAAAAATTTATAATATTTGGGGGTTCTAAGTAAATTTCTAGCAAAAAAACAGTTTTTAACTTGTAAACAACACATCTAAAAAGAGGCTCGGTCTTTAAGTGGTTAAAACACTGTCTTTAGGAACAGGTCCCTGGTTGGCAATGCAGTTAATTTCTTTGGCAAAGACTTCTCTCTGTACAGCAGAGAATATCCTGTTTTTAGATTGTTCTAGGTCAGCTACTGTGTAGACCTTTTTACAGTGGTGCCAAACTCTACAGTTGTCATGAGTTAGTGGATCACTTTTGTAGGACTGAGATATGTGAATTAGGCAAGTGATAGCTCGAACAAGTGATTTCCAGTTAAAGAATCTGCTAAAACGGTGGGTTTTTTAACTGGTTGAGAAAAGTTGTTGTAACTGAGGCAGAAACCTGAGGGTGGATTTCCTGATCCTTGTCTACACATATTAAATCAAATGATTCAAAGTTATTAGTGTTGCAGTCTGGACTGTGCAGAAAGGTGGGACCTGTGAACCATGAAGTACTTTCAAGGTGGCTGGCTGCAACAAATCTGGTTGCTAAGTTTGCAGGACTGTAGTCTGTAGGCACACAATTCCATTGTTCTGGGTGGGTGGACCTCCTTATTCTCAGCACTCTCTGTTATTCACATAGACATAGAAACATCTAGTTTGATTGTAGCTGTAACCTAGAACTACTTTACTGACTGTGTAGAACTCAGCTTCTTGAATCTGTCTGTTTGTTTCAATTGCATTTAGTTCAGCTAGCTCTACAGCCAATATTGCAACACAAAGTACCAATCTAGGTATGGTGTGTTCAGGGAGTGGTGCAAGTTTTGCTTTACCCATTACAAACCGAATATGGCATTGCCCTTTAGTGTCTCTGGTCTTGAGGTACGCTATGGCAGCAATTGCTTTAACAGAAGAATCAGAAAACACACAAAGTCTTTGCATCTGAACTTCTGTAAAAAGGCACAGGGGCATGTGGGCGTGGAACTTTGAGGATGGATAGAGCTGTTAGTGAGTCCTTACACTCTACCCATAGGTTCTTCCTGTCGGTGGGGAGAGGGTCGTCCCAGTCTAATGTCTTACAGGTTAAATCTCTAAGGCCGCGTACACACGGGCGGACTGTTCGTCCAACTTTGTCCGCTGAACAGTGTTTCAGCGGACAGTCCGCTCGTGTGTGGGCTTCAGCGGACAGTTTCAGCGGACAGTCTGACGAACTAAGTTTTTCGGAATTTCCGTAAGACTGTCCGTTGAAACTTGGTTTGAGCGGACAGTCCGCTCGTGTGTAGGCTTGTTCGGCAAACTAAGTCTCGTGCATGCTCAGAAAGAATTTACACGGCGAAGGTTGCATTGCAGTGTATCGGACGCCGAATTTCTCGTCCCGTCGTACGTGCCGTTCACGTCATCGCGCAAGTTTTCAGCGGACTGTTCGTTCGTCGTGTGTGGTCAAGTCCGTTCATGCTAATTTTGAACGGACTGTTTGTCAAACTGTTTGACGAACCTAGTTGGGCGGACAGTCCGCCCGTGTGTACGCGGCCTAAGTAGTGCTTTACCCCAGATGGTAATGGGTGCTGCAAAACCCATAGGATCATACAGTCTGTTTGTGGTAGACAGGACACCTCTACAGGGCTTTTCCTCTGCGATTACTTGGAAGGTTAAAGTGTCAGTTTTTGTTGTTGTTGTTGTTGTAAAAGTGTTTATTGAAAGCTTAAATGATATAACAGAAAAGTAAACAAATGCGGACGCAGCCGCTATGAGGAGCAAAGATGTATGACAATATAATAGTTTAGTGCATCACATGAATCATACAGCAGTTAACATATCTTATTAAACTTTGTCTAGTAAGTGCAGCAATTATGAAAAACATATAGGCAAGGATTTAGCATTTACCATTTGTGGTATATATGTACATCTATAACGGTAGTGCAATCAGTCCCCAATGGACCATAAAGGTATTTTGTATCAGAAGGTACCTGGTGGGGGTTGAGTAGTCTGTGAGTAGGGGGAACAAACGTTGCAGGTGGTGTCGTTTGTGAAGTTATATATCATTCTGCAGTTTGTGCATTATATAGGGAGGAGCGGAGGCTTGAACATAGCCGGGGGTGAGGAGGAAAAGAGGCCATTTGTATGTCATATGACCTGTCACAGCTCTCAAATTCGTATTAAGTGATGATCCGTTTCTATTTTTTCGTTGTAGTGAAATGTAACCAACAAGACCATATCTGGGTGAATTTGGATGGCGCGTCTTTCGCTTGATGAATTAGTTCCTCCATTTCTTCAGTTTTGTTAATATGGTGGAACCAGTACGCTATAGACGGTGGCTCTGGAGAGCGCCATTTGGTTGGGACATACATTTTTGCAGCGGTTACAATGTGCATGGCTAAGGAACGGTAGTACGCATTCTTCGGTATCGAGGGATGGTGCAGCAGAAATTGTGCTGGTGTGAAATCTAGTGCGTATGTGGTTATTTGGTGGATGTGTCTGTGGACTTCCTTCCAAAATGGTTGGTTTGGGGCATGACCACCAGATGTGGAACATTGTCCCAATCTCTGTTTCACATCTCCAACAATGCGGAGAGAGTTTTGGGTAAATGTGGTGAAGTTTGAGGGGCATTCTGTACCATCTTAAAAGAAGTTTGAATATGTTTTCTTTTGCGTTTATATTCACTGTACCCTTATGGATATGTTTGTATATGGTTTCCCAATCTTCTGAGAAGTCTACGGAGAGATCTTTGTCCTATTTATTGTTGGTCCAATTGTTTTTGGGGTTCTGATCTGAAAATAATAGATAGAGATATGAGATGTCTGTGGTTCCTTTTTTAAACACATTTCTTCGAAGGGGGTGTGTTGTAAAAGTGTCAGATTTTAAATCCCAAAGCAAACCAAGGCTGCGTTGTATGGGAAATAAGTCTGTGCCCAAATCAAAGTCTTTTAACTCGCTAGAATAATTTTAGGCAAATTGTTGGAAGCAATCTTATGGAGTCTTAAGTTTGAGCAAGCAAGCATTGCCTGGGCTCTTTTGTTGGTTGTGTATTTTCAAGCAGTCATCCACATAAAAATACCTGTCCACAAATTGTCTGAGATCTGGCCCATACTCTAACTTTCCAACTCTAGCAAAGTGTCTGAGGCCATAAATAGCAACTGCAAAATATGTGCACCCTCATGCAGTACTCTGTGATGTCTACAGAGGAGACGTTGTCCCTGAACAAAAGGAACCTCAAAACATTTCTGTGCTCTTCTTTAACAAGAAAGCAATGGAAGATTTGTTGTATGTCTGCCATGAATGCAACTTTGCAGAAGCGGAGGAGTACTCCTAATATTATATTGTTAAAGAGGAAGTAAACCCTGATGGGTTTACTTCTTCTTTGTTTCCCTGCAAAGGTAAAGCATAATGGGCTACTATGCATCGCATAGTAGCCCATTATGTGTCACTTACCTGACACAGGAGCCAGCGATGTCACCGTTGTCCCCTGTAGTCCGGAGCATCCATCTTCTTCCGGGTATCGCTGCTTCGGCCACTCACAGCGCCGGAGCAGCGATTACATCACTCCTGCTCATGCGCACGGGAGCCGCCACTAACGGCATATCGCCATTAGCAGTGGCATGCTGCTAACGGTGATAGTGCGCCTGCGCTCCGCTGTCTATGGTGCATGCGCCATAGACAGCAGTGCCTCTCTTTTTGTAAATACCTCCTAAATCGTGTAGGTTTAGGCAACATTTCTTGGACCTACAGGTAAGCCTTAATCTAGGCTTACCTGTAGGTCAAAGTGGTTTGTAAGGGTTTACAACCACTTTAAGGTCAGTGCCAGAGAGAAGAACATAATTTAGGGAGACACCCTCATGCTTGGCACTAGAGTCAAACACTACTCTGATCTGCCTTCTGGCTTCTTAGGGGGATAGACTCCAAAAATAGGTAAGTACCAGCATTCCTCCAAGTCTTTGAGGTTTGGAGCTATCTCTGCATGACCATTCTTGAATAGTGATGGCCGAACGGTTCGCCCGGCGGTCGTTTCGCGGCGAATTTCCGACTTTCGCCGTCCGCGGGTTCGAACGCCTTTTTCCGTCGTTCGCCCCGGCGGACTTACGTGTTTAATGTATACAAGAACTTTAACCTTTCGTGACACGTTTATCATGTGTTACAGGACAACCAATTGAGACATGACAGCTCATGGACACTTGGACATTCCCCCTAACCTATAAATACACCCGATCCGGTGGCCATTTTACATTCTTTCTTCTGTCACTGTAGGGAAAGGATCCTGTGTGGAGTAGGGACAGAGAAAACGCTAGCTATTTGGTACACAAAAGTTCTTTTCAGGACTGGTATAGGTGTTAGGTCAGCAGCCTGAGTTTCTTTTGTCAGTTTAGATAAAGGGACAGAGCGCTGTATGCTGCTATTTTAGGGACAGCTCAGCCAGATTAGTCTTTCTTCATCATCATCATCATCATCATCATTAGCTGTTACTATCAGGTCCACAAAAGAGCTGTTCCAGCTAATCGTTCCAGCCTACTCTTTTTTGCCAATTTGTATAGGGACAGGCAGGAAGCAGTGTGTCAGGCAGTGAGGATAATTTTAAAGACTTGCTGTTACTATTAGTTCCACAAAGGTTCTTTTCAGGACTGGTATCAGTGGTACGGTAATAGGCTTGTACACGTATAATATTCTTTCTTCCAAATATAGAAAGAATATTATACTTGACTGCTGCCCTTCTGCTGCAGTCTGCTAATCATTCACAACTCACTTGTTCCACAAAGCTCTTTATCAGGACTGGTAACTTGGTCTGTCTAGGGTGCTACGGTACATAGGCTTGGGTGCGGTACAGTCTGCTGTTCTGTAAGGACCGCTATCGGTCCACAATACATAGGGTTGCCGTGCACTACTGCTGACCGCTGCCCTATACTGCAGCAGTCCTTCAGCGGTATAGGGACTGACGCACAGTCTGCTAAACACTAATACACAACCTGCTTGGTCCACAAAAGTTCTTATAAGGACTGGTAACTTGGTATAGGGTGCTACGGTACATAGGCCTGAGTGCAGTACAGTCTGCTGTTCTGTAAGGACCGCTATCGGTCCACAATACATAGGGTTGCCGTGCACTACTGCTGACCGCTGCCCTATACTGCAGCAGTCCTTCATTGGTATAGGGACTGACGTACAGTCTGCTAATCACTAACACACAACCTGCTTGGTCCACAAAAGTTCTTATAAGGACTGGTAACTTGGTATAGGGTGCTACGGTACATAGGCCTGAGTGCAGTACAGTCTGCTGTTCTGTAAGGACCGCTATCGGTCCACAATACATAGGGTTGCCGTGCACTACTGCTGACCGCTGCCCTATACTGCAGCAGTCCTTCATTGGTATAGGGACTGACGTACAGTCTGCTAATCACTAACACACAACCTGCTTGGTCCACAAAAGTTCTTATAAGGACTGGTAACTTGGTATAGGGTGCTACGGTACATAGGCCTGAGTGCGTTACAGTCTGCTGTTCTGTAAGGACCGCTATCGGTCCACAATACATAGGGTTGCCGTGCACTACTGCTGACCGCTGCCCTATACTGCAGCAGTCCTTCAGCGGTATAGGGACTGACGCACAGTCTGCTAAACACTAACACACAACCTGCTTGGTCCACAAAAGTTTTTATAAGGACTGGTAACTTGGTATAGGGTGCTACGGTACATAGGCCTGAGTGCAGTACAGTCTGCTGTTCTGTAAGGACCGCTATCGGTCCACAATACATAGGGTTGCCGTGCACTACTGCTGACCGCTGCCCTATACTGCAGCAGTCCTTCATTGGTATAGGGACTGACGTACAGTCTGCTAATCACTAACACACAACCTGCTTGGTCCACAAAAGTTCTTATAAGGACTGGTAACTTGGTATAGGGTGCTACGGTACATAGGCCTGAGTGCGTTACAGTCTGCTGTTCTGTAAGGACCGCTATCGGTCCACAATACATAGGGTTGCCGTGCACTACTGCTGACCGCTGCCCTATACTGCAGCAGTCCTTCATTGGTATAGGGACTGACGTACAGTCTGCTAATCACTAACACACAACCTGCTTGTTCCACAAAAGTTCTTATAAGGACTGGTAACTTGGTATAGGGTGCTACGGTACATAGGCTTGAGTGCGGTACAGTCTGCTGTTCTGTAAGGACCGCTATCGGTCCACAATAGATAGGGTTGACGTGCACCACTGCTGACCGCTGCCCTATACTGCAGCAGTCCTTCAGCGGTATAGGGACTGACGTACAGTCTGCTAAACACTAATACACAACCTGCTTGGTCCACAAAAGTTCTTATAAGGACTGGTAACTTGGTATAGGGTGCTACGGTACATAGGCTTGAGTGCGGTACAGTCTGCTGTTCTGTAAGGACCGCTATCGGTCCACAATAGATAGGGTTGACGTGCACCACTGCTGACCGCTGCCCTATACTGCAGCAGTCCTTCAGCGGTATAGGGACTGACGTACAGTCTGCTAAACACTAATACACAACCTGCTTGGTCCACAAAAGTTCTTATAAGGACTGGTAACTTGGTATAGGGTGCTACGGTACATAGGCTTGAGTGCGGTACAGTCTGCTGTTCTGTAAGGACCGCTATCGGTCCACAATAGATAGGGTTGACGTGCACCACTGCTGACCGCTGCCCTATACTGCAGCAGTCCTTCAGCGGTATAGGGACTGACGTACAGTCTGCTAAACACTAATACACAACCTGCTTGGTCCACAAAAGTTCTTATAAGGACTGGTAACTTGGTATAGGGTGCTACGGTACATAGGCTTGAGTGCGGTACAGTCTGCTGTTCTGTAAGGACCGCTATCGGTCCACAATAGATAGGGTTGACGTGCACCACTGCTGACCGCTCACCTATACTGCAGCAGTCCTTCAGCGGTATAGGGACTGACGTACAGTCTGCTAATCACTAACACACAACCTGCTTGTTCCACAAAAGTTCTTATAAGGACTGGTAACTTGGTATAGGGTGCTACGGTACATAGGCTTGAGTGCGGTACAGTCTGCTGTTCTGTAAGGACCGCTATCGGTCCACAATAGATAGGGTTGACGTGCACCACTGCTGACCGCTGCCCTATACTGCAGCAGTCCTTCAGCGGTATAGGGACTGACGTACAGTCTGCTAAACACTAATACACAACCTGCTTGGTCCACAAAAGTTCTTATAAGGACTGGTAACTTGGTATAGGGTGCTACGGTACATAGGCTTGAGTGCGGTACAGTCTGCTGTTCTGTAAGGACCGCTATCGGTCCACAATAGATAGGGTTGACGTGCACCACTGCTGACCGCTGCCCTATACTGCAGCAGTCCTTCAGCGGTATAGGGACTGACGTACAGTCTGCTAAACACTAATACACAACCTGCTTGGTCCACAAAAGTTCTTATAAGGACTGGTAACTTGGTATAGGGTGCTACGGTACATAGGCTTGAGTGCGGTACAGTCTGCTGTTCTGTAAGGACCGCTATCGGTCCACAATAGATAGGGTTGACGTGCACCACTGCTGACCGCTCACCTATACTGCAGCAGTCCTTCAGCGGTATAGGGACTAAGAGTTTTGTCACAGGGTCATTTAAAAAATGACATGCAGAGGAAGAGGCAGGCCCTTCCGCAGGGGTGGTAGGGGTAGGGCAGGAGCAACAGGCTTGAGCCAAAGTGGGAAGTTGCAGAAGGTGCGTTCAATTACTTTAAAGGATGCACCAGACTTGGTTGAGTGGCTCGCTCAGCCTTACTCTTCTGCACCCTCCTCATCCTCTCGATCTGCACCCTCTTCTTCACTCTCTGCTATGTGCACCCCCAAAGACACTACCACCAACAACACGACCACCACCACCACCACCACATACCTTCCGCTTGAGTCACTGGAATTATTTTCCGATCCATATCAAGAGGACATTTCTGATGCGCAGCCACTCTTGGTATTGGATCAGGAAGAGGAGGTAGCAACAAGCGCTACTCAGCAGTCTGACGCCAGTACCCAGATCAGCCCAAGGAGGAGGTTGGTCCCCGGTGTTGCTGCCTACTCTACTTATAGCGGTGGGGAAGGTGACGTTGATGATGACGTGTCTAGTGATGTCACGTGGGTGCCCACAAGAGAGGAAGAGGAGGGGAGTTCAGAGGGAGATATGGACCAGCAGATAGGGAGGAGAAGCAGCAATGACTTACATTGCACAGCAGGGACAAAGCAGACTGCAAATGTATCAGGAGCGAGTCATCGACCATGTACGGTCACATCTGGCGCTCCCAGGACACCGGCACATGGCTCCGCAGTGTGGGCTTTTTTTAACGTGTCCGCTGCTGACAATAGCGTTGCCATCTGCAATCTTTGCAGTCAACGCGTTAGTCGCGGTAAGCCCAATACTCACCTAGGGACGACCGCCTTAAGAAGGCACATGAGCAGCCATCACCGAGCCCAGTGGGAGCAACGGAACACACAAAGCCACACTGCAGGCTCTCACCGTCCAGCCTCGTCTTCTACTTCTCCTTCTCCTCTCTCCTCACAATTGTCCTCCACTCCACCTTCCATCACGCCAAGCTCACATTTTTCTGCAAAAAGGCAGGCTTCCGTGGGCCTAATGTTTGAGCGTAAAAAAATGATGACGCCGGATAACCCTCTTGCCCAACGGTTGGCGGCTGGCTTGTCAGAACTCATAGCCCGCCAACTACTGCCATATAAACTGGTGGACTCGGAGGCCTTTCGCAAATTTGTGGCCATTGGAACACCACAATGGAAGGTCCCAGGAAGGAAGTATTTCTCAGAGAAGGGCATCCCAGAGCTATATGGCCATGTTCAGCGGCAAGTGAATGTATCTCTGGCACACAGTGTCGGTGCCAAGATACATCTGACCACAGACACGTGGTCTAGCAAACACGGGCAGGGAAGGTATATCAGTTTTACTGCCCACTGGGTGAACCTTCTGACGGCCGTCAAGCATGTAACCCGTGGCACCCGTGTAGATTTGGTTTTACCGCCACGGATTGCATGCAGGCCTGACTCTTCTTCTCCTCCTCCTACTCCATCCTCCTCCCTCTCCTCCTCAGCTGCCTCCTCCTTTTCCGCTGCTAGCGTCTCTTCCACTGCACCGCCCAAGCTCCCCAGAACCTATTCCACATGCCAGGTGAGACGTTGCCATGCCGTGCTGCGTCTGTTGTGCCTGGAAGCAAAGAGCCACACTGGCCCGGCACTCCTTTCAGCTTTGCGTTCACAGGCAGATGAGTGGCTAACACCGCTCAATTTGACAGTTGGTAAAGTGGTGTGTGACAACGGTGCCAATCTGCTTAGCGCATTGAAACAGGGCAAAATCACGCACGTGCCGTGCATGGCACACGTCTTAAACTTGGTCGTGCAGCGATTCCTTGTCAAATACCCTGGGGTCCAGGACATCTTGCGGCAGGCAAGGAAAATCTCGGCCCATTTCAGAAGATCTTACACGGCCATGGCTCGCCTTGCTGACATTCAGCGGCGACACCATCTGCCGGTCAGACGTCTTATTTGCGATTGCCCGACGCGATGGAACTCAACCTTCTATATGCTTGATAGGCTGCTCCAGCAGAAACGTGCAGTTAACGTCTACCTGTATGAACTCTGCGAAAGAAACGGTTCTGGGGAGCTGGGTTTTTTTTCACCGCGCCAGTGGCTGCTCATGCGCGACACATGCAGACTTCTGCGGCCATTTGAGGAGATCACCAAACTGGTCAGTCGCAGCCATGGCGCCATCAGTGACATGGTACCTTATGCCTTCTTTCTGGAGCGTGCATTGCGTCGTGTCATTGATCAGGCTGTGGAGGAGCAGGAGCGGGAAGATGAGGAAGTCGCAATGCTGGATGAATTCCCAGGGGGGGCTACTCTATCTGAGACAAGTCAACAACAGGAGTCTGATGAGGAGTCAGAGGAGGATGGTGCCGGGGCGGATGAGCAGGAGCAAGAAGAGCATGCTTTAAACCTTTCTGGGATCCCTGTTGTGCGAGGATGGGGAGAGGAGAATGAAGAGGACGACATTATCCTGGATGATGAGCAGGAGCCAGGCCACCACACCGCTTCCACTTTAGTGCAAATGGGGGCCTTCATGCTCCAGTGTTTTAATAGGGACCCCCGTATAAAAAGCATGAGGGTCAAGGACCAGTACTGGGTGGCAACGTACTTAGACCCCCGGTACAAACACAAAATGGCGGAAATGTTACCGCCGTCGCAGAGGGCTGTCAGAATGCAGCACTTCCAGGCCTTGCTTCGAGAAATGCTGCATTCTGCTTTTGCGTGCGCTGGCAGAGGAGCAATTCCCACTCCCAGAGAAGGATTTGCGGGTACCAATCCAACAGCGCCTGCAAGAAGAGGCCGGTTTGAAGATGTGTTGGTGACTTCGGATATGAGGTCATTCTTTCAGCCGACCCATCGACAGGTGTCATCCGGATCCAGCATCAGGGAACGCCTAGACCGTCAGGTGTCCGACTACATTGGGTTAACGGCCGATGTGGACGCTCTGAGGAGTGATGAACCCCTAGACTACTGGGTGGGCAGGCTTGACCTCTGGCCAGAGCTTGCCCAATTTGCAATCGAACTGTTGGCTTGCCCCTCATCCAGTGTCCTGTCCGAAAGGACGTTCAGCGCAGCAGGGGGGATTGTGACCGATAAGCGTACTCGCCTAGCTCACCACAGTGTTAACTACCTCACATTTCTAAAAATGAATGAGGCATGGATCTCGGAGGAATTCAACACATGTGATCAGTAGACCATGTATATGTCTATAAACAATTTTTGGAATCAAGCACACAGACCTTCTTAATTCATTTGGCTCACTTCCCTGACCCAAAAAAGCACACCGTACTATATGCCCCTACCCTCCTCTTTGAAGAGGTTGAGCGGTGTCATATTTCTACTGGGGCTGCTTATTATGAGGGGTTCCCACCATCCCTGTGCTGTGCTGACTTCCTCCTGGGTGTTCTTATTATGAGGGGCTCCCACCATCCCTGTGCTGTGCTGACTTCCTCCTGGGGGTTCTTATTATGAGGGGATCACACCATCCCTGTGCTGTGCTGACTTCCTCCTGGGGCTGCTTACGGTGCTGCTGTCAGCGCTGTATGTCACGGAGCTGCTGTCAGCGCTGTATGTCACGGAGCTGCTGTCAGCGCTGTATGTCACGGAGCTGCTGTCAGCGCTGTATGTCACGGAGCTGCTGTCAGCGCTGTATGTCACGGAGCTGCTGTCAGCGCTGTATGTCACGGAGCTGCTGTCAGCGCTGTATGTCACGGAGCTGCTGTCAGCGCTGTATGTCACGGAGCTGCTGTCAGCGCTGTATGTCACGGAGCTGCTGTCAGCGCTGTATGTCACGGAGCTGCTGTCAGCGCTGTATGTCACGGTGCTGCTGTCAGCGCTGTATGTCACGGAGCTGCTGTCAGCGCTGTATGTCACGGAGCTGCTGTCAGTGCTGTATGTCACGGAGCTGCTGTCAGCGCTGTATGTCACGGAGCTGCTGTCAGCGCTGTATGTCACGGAGCTGCTGTCAGCGCTGTATGTCACGGTGCTGCTGTCAGCGCTGTATGTCACGGAGCTGCTGTCAGCGCTGTATGTCACGGAGCTGCTGTCAGCGCTGTATGTCACGGAGCTGCTGTCAGCGCTGTATGTCACGGAGCTGCTGTCAGCGCTGTATGTCACGGAGCTGCTGTCAGCGCTGTATGTCACGGTGCTGATGTCAGTGCTCTGTATTACGGTGCTGCTGTCAGTGCTCTGTATCTCCTGCACCCTCTTGTTTGCCTACCCTGGTCCCTGACCTTCCCTCTCCTCCATTGCCTTCATTAGCTCCATAGTCCTGAATTGTCAGAACAATTTCCCAAATAAAAAAAAAATGCTTGTAGTTATCGATCCCAAATTCACCTCATACATGTATTATGCTATTGTCCAGGTGGTGGGACTACGTGCTACCCCCTAATAATTACCCCGTGGCCGCAAATTCGACCTAAAGGTTTGCGAAATTCGCCTCCCATTGAAGTCAATGGAGCCCGCGGCGAACGGTCGTTTTCGCGAACGTTTGTGTCCGTTCGCGTTTCGCGTTCGCGAAACGTCCCGTCGGAAGTTCGTCCATCACTATTCTTGAATATTTTCTCCATGAAGGAAAATAAGTGTTCTCTTATCTCCGGCTTTCTTTGAAGATTGTGTCTTAGGGAAGTGCTCCCTGTGAGGCAAATGTGGTCTTCGTGGCCTAAAGAAAAGAGGTAGAACCCAGCTATTAGGCTCATCTTTCTCTATGCTCTTTTCCATAACTTCCAGGAAGAGTCTACCCTCAATGGACATTGCTACCTGATTGCTCACCTTTGTTCTCCTGAACACTACGCATCCTAAGTCATCTTGGTCACTGTCATAGGTATTGCTGTCACAGAGGGAACTTGTGAAAGGAAGAGGTACAGGGTTGCAGAATTGTAGATCCTTTATGAGGATATGATTTTGACAGGGCTGGAAAAGAGAAGGATGACCATTCTCTAGTGTACTAGTGGGCAACTTATTGACAGATGTCGGGTTCTATGCTCCTCCCAGGCAAACATAACCTATAATGACCCACCCAAGATCCAGCGGGGCGTTGTGAGGGCCATTGGCCTGCTTTCTTGCTTTGTGGGCTTGCAAGATATCTCTCCCTAGGAGTAAGATTATCTGAGCCTGATCATCTAGTTTTGGGATGAGATTTCTTGCCCATTTTTCAGAGACTATGAATGATAGCACAAAAACTTTTCATGCACTCATGGTTAGTGTTTAGCTGAAGCCATTTATTAGCAATCAACTGTGTTTACTCTTTTTAAATTATGACAACAGAAACTAGCCAAATGACCCTGATCAAAAGTTTACACCCTGGTGATTTTGGCCTGATAACGTGCCCACAAGTTGACACAAAGAGGTTTGAATGACTATTAAAGGTAACCATCCTCACCTGTGATCAGTTTGCTTGTAATTAACGCGTGTGCATAAAAGGTCAATGAGTTTCTGGACTCCTGACAGACCCTTGCATCTTTCATCTAGTGCTACATTGATGTTTCTGGATTCTGAGTCATGGGGAAAGCAAAAGAATTGTCAAAGGATCTGCAGGAAAGGTAGTTGAACTGCATAAAACAGGAAAGGGATATAAAAAGATATTCAAGGAATTGAGAATGCCAATTCTCAATTCCTTGACCCCCCTATATGAATGTATCCCTACCCATTCATATAGGGGTGACGGGATCTGGGATTGGATCAGATTCCGATAACCCCGCTGCCTGCAGACCCCCACAACCATTGGGCAAGGAATGAGGACTTTGTCCCCAACAAGGTGCTTTGGGGGACCCCCACTCCATTTTTTTTATTTTGGTGCGGGGTTCCCTTTAATATCCATACCAGACCCAAAGGGCCTGGTAATGGACTGGGGGGGGGGGGAACCCAGGCCATTTTTTTCAATGATTTTTTAGGTATATTGCCGGGATTCGACAATACATTACAGCTGCGAGCAATTTTAAATGACATTTTTTCCTTTAGAAATTAAATTTTTCTGTGGGACTGTTATGAACATGGGAAAAATGCGCTACTTTACAGGCAGATTAGGGGAACCCACAGGCACGATATTTAAAGGAATATTACATTTTTATTGTTTCACTTTAAGCAATATTAAAATCTGCTCCTGAAAAAATTGCATCTTTTAAAACTTTTTTTTGCATTGATACATGTCCCCTGGGGCAGTACCTGGGTCCCCATACACTTTTTATGGCAATAACTTGCATATAAGCCTTTAAAATTAGCACTTTTGATTTTTCATGTGCATGTCCCATAGACTTTAATGGTGTTCGCACACATTTTTTGCCTGTTTGCATGTTCTGCTGCAAACTGAACCGGGGGGTGTTCAGCTCATCCCTATCTGCCACCTGTAATTGCTTTTCAGACTTCAGTGCATTGTGAAGTGATTGCTATTGTGTCTGTACTAGAGTCTTTGGCCTCCCCGCCATGCTCATTGTCACTATGGGCAGGTGGGAAGGTTCTTGTAGCTGGTCCTGGGTGCAGAGCTGTGTTGTGATCTGTGCTGCCACACTGTGTACACTTAAAGAGGAAGTAAAGCCTCTTAAGAAAAAAAAAGACACCCTGCAAGGCAAAGGCATAATGAGCTAGTCTGTCGCCGCCATGATACCCGGAGTGACTTCCGGGTATCGTGGCTCCGGAGCTGTGACTGGCCGGAGCCGCGATTACATCACTCCCATGCATGCGTGCTGGTGCCACCACTAACGGCATGATCGCCATTAGAAACAGCATGCTCAGTGCGCCTGCGCCCAATGTCTACGGCTCATGCGCCGTAGACATCGGTGTCGCTATTCTTGTAAATATCTCCTAAACCTTTTAGGATTGGGAGATATTTCTTGCACCTACAGGTAAGCCTTAATCTCTACTTACCTGTAGGTTAAAGTACTTGTAAGGGGTTTACAATCACTTTAACACTGACCTTACAGTCATAGTTACATAGTTACATAGTGAGGTTGAATAAAGACACCAGTCCAACCTGAGTGAGTGTCTACAATTGTCCCTATCCCTGTATGTTGCACACTCGCATTGGTCCCTATCCTCAAGGAGCACACAATCCAAGGTCCCCATTCATATACTAGGGCCAATTTTGGACAGAAGACAATTAACCTACCTGCATGTCTTTGGAGTGTGGGAGGAAACCGGAGTACCCGGAGGAAACCCACGCAGGCAGAACATACAAACTCCAGGCAGGTAGTGTCGTGGTTGGGATTCAAACCAGCGACCCTTTTTACTGCTAGGTGAGAGGGCTAACCACTACACCACTGTGCCTCCCCTTCGTTGGCGAAGTGTGTTGATGAAGAGCAGCACTTGTAACAGATGTTGTTCTCTTTGAGGAAGGCCTTGCGTTCCTGCATGGTCTTTGCTCTCAAGGTTTTGCATTTCAGAAAAGGATGTGCCATCTTATGCAGAGGGCAGAACTTAGCAGGGTCACTGTCTTGATCTTCTGGCTGAGACTCTACAGATCTGTGGGAAGAAATGTTAGTTTTGTGCAATGCTACTGGAGTCATGTGTTGCTTAGGGCCAGAGGAAGTGACATGACACTTGAAAAATGAAGCTAGGATCATCTTTCGTTCCTGCATGCATGTCTACAAAGTCCACAAACTCTCTAAAGGGTGGAAAAGGTACATTGTGTTTTCGTTTGTAGTTACAGCCATGAATGATCCATCTTCCATTCAACTCTCAAGGAAGTTTTTGTGCTAAGGAGGTATTACCTCTAGCTGAGTCAAGAAAAGAAAGGTCAGGTAAGTCTCCTGCTTTAGCAACGTGTAACTTTATACACAGGTCAATGAATTCTCTAAGTCACTGGTAATCCCTGTAGGTATTTTTGGGAAGTCCTCTATCCTTTTAAATATGGTACTTTCTATAGCTTCTGGTGAGCCATAACATCTACCCAGTCTGTTCCAAATTTTTGTAAGGCCTATTTCAGGGTGGTTTATATTAATGCCTCTGATTCTCTTGGCATGCTCAGCAGAATCATTGCAAAGCCACTTTACCTGTTCCCTGCAGGATAGATCTAGACCTTTGATGGCACTCTGGAAAGAAGATCGCCATGCTCTCTAATGCTGGGGGTGATCAGTGAATTTGATAAGCCCTTGGGTAACTAACTTACATTTTGCAAGGAACTTGGCAAGGTCTACGGTAGCCGGATTAGCGTTTATGTAAGCTGCTGGTGTATCATGGTGTGGTGTATAGGCATACCTGGTAGAATTCCCTTCTTTAGGTAGGCTCTAGTCCAGCCTTTCGCAACGTTTTCAACACAGAGGAACCCTTGAAATAGTTCTCCGGTCTCGGGGGAACCCCTGCTAAAAATGTGAAATCTACAACTCATAATAAAATAGTGTGATGGTCAGTGGGAAGAATGGGCCTTACACTTGGGGGAATTGGGAAGAATTCCTTCCTTACAGATAGCTAAAAAGATCAATGGTGTCAGTGGGAACTTATCTGAGAGGCAGAAATGGCCCAATGCTGAAGGAAACCCTATCAACCTTTGGAGGAACCCTAGTTGAGAATCACTGCTCTAGTCATACTTGTATAAAGTTGACGGCTTGTACCAGCAAGTTTCGTACTACCTTGGAGTGAAAGCAGGTGTTTGACGCTTGTATGAAGGCTGAGTACCTTTCTGAGTAGAAGGTTTGGTTGGGGCTGGATAACCTGTATCTTGGTCAGATTTTACTTACTTGTAGTACTGGTGTTCAAGGCCAGCCTTTTGCTGCTTTGAACAAGTGGCTTTCGAATGGGCGATTGCTGCATTTGTGACGGATTACTTGGAAGAGCTTGCTTGCAATCGTGTTTTGTAAGAAGATGCTTGACTGTGAGACATGGCTGCGGTGGAGGAGCTGTCCTGTATGTAGTCCTGCATCTGACTGTATGGACACTATGTAGCCCCAGGCTGTACAGTCTTCCGAAGTCTTATCTTTGCCTCAGAAGTCAGTAAAAATGTAATTGTTCTGTCTGTAGGACAGAGAGATAAACCTCCTCACTCCATAAAGTTCAGATACCATATTTCTTTGATCTTAAATTTATTAGAATGAGCCAGGTAAAACTGCAAATTGATAAAATAAACATAAATCAGTACAATATTGCATATAATAAAGAAACAATGCTCTATAACACAGAATGAGATAACAAGAACTTAATTTTTAATCTTGCTAAGAGGTGACGGTGAGGGATTAGAGAAACAGCCTTACTGCCTTGCTGAAGTTTCTTAAAATGGTGGCTGACTCGCTTCCTTTAGAGAAATCTCCCAGAATGCACTGGTTCCTAAGAACTTTATTAACACATTCTAAGAAATTACAATATGTAACTAATAGTAAACGGCTAGAGCTATACCAGAAAGGGAACAGTAGGTGGTCTACGTCCTGCATAACTAGCTTGGTGTAGATCAAGGAAAAACCAACATGTTATTTAAGCACATAAACACAAGTACAGTAGCTGAATAAAGGCCCGGTGGGCAGAACACAGTTATAATATAACGCAGTACTGAACTGGTGACAGTATGTAAAAATTGTGAACATTTATTTTTAATCTCTTCATTTTCCCCAAATCTATGACAAAAAAATTACTTTAAAAAACTCTCCATGCCTCTTACCAAATACCTTGGACTGTCTACTTTCCAAAAAGTGGGCATTGAGGTGGGTTTTGTGGGTGCAACCTCTTCCTCCAAAGTAAAGTAGGTGAGAGGGAGGGGTTGCACCCCCGAAACACATCCATTGATCCTCCATAATAAGAGCTAGCCTATGTTGACACACTGGGACTTATTTCAAAAAGGCAAAACCACTTGTAGGGCAAAGGGGATTGTCCTTTATGAAAAAAGCCCCAGTGTGTCAGCATGTGCTAGCTCCCATCATGGGGGGATCAATGGATGTATTTCGTGGGTGCAACCCCTTCTTCTCACCAACTTTAGTTTGGAGGAAGGAGTTGCACCCACAAAACGCATACATTGATATTCCATGATGGGAGCGAGCACATGTTGACACACTGTGTGTTTTGTGGCTTTAGCAAAATAGATGTAGGAAAAGAGACATTTTAGGCATGGGATCATGAGGGAAATCCAAATTTTGAGTCCCAATTTGTGTGCATCTTCAAAATCTGGCTTTTAGAGGAGTGAGAGAACCCCATCTGATGAAGGCAAGATCAACACAGTTTTGACATACTAATGTCTTATATAGCCTTTGTAGGTTCCTGAGTTGGGGATGTGTATGTTATGTTTTTAAACATGCCTGTTTAGCCCCAAAAAAGGCAAATTTATGTCAAACATACATGTTATACACCAAGATGTTGGTTTGTTCCAAAACTGTTTATAACGCACATGTGAATGTGTTTGGAGTAAAATGTTTTATACTCAACAATGTGTGGCTTCTTATTTCAATGCTCAATACCTGTTTATTTGTTAAGTCGGTGTAGTTACAGTGACAATGTAGTGCAAAGTGGATTTGCCTTTAGTAAATAACCCCCACTGTGCTGTAAAATGTGCCAAAATCAATCCATTTTAGGGACTCCAAACAATTAATTCATGGAGCCGAAAAGGGTGAATATTTTTATCATGAATGCATTACATACATTAACAACAATATCATTGTGTGTGTGTAGCTGACCCACAGCACAACATAATAGTTAGCTGAAGAAGAGATTGTCACCTCATGTATCAAATAAGTTACGTTTGCACTATTGAAGAAAAGTGCCAAAATGAAAAGGCCATTTAAGAGCCAAGGAGACAGATAAAAAAACACAAACAGCAATTCAAATGAAATATGAGTTTAGTTTTTTTTTTTTAAATGATTCTACATCCGCAAGATTTTGTTGTAAAGCAATTGCCCCCCTACAACTGCAACAAACATGAGATTGAGGCCTTCAACATTCTCCTCCAGAGGTGGCAACCCGAAGGTGCCATTTTGTAGTTGCTGGTAAAACTTTGTTTGGGCAATCTCTCCTCCATCAGAGTTACAGCCGTTCTTCCAAACGTCCACGTAAATGAAATACTCAGGAGAGATGGCTTGCCACATGCAGGTGTCCTGTTTCATAATATAAGGGGGCAGCAAAGCCAATAGACAGTGAAAGACAGGGTCCAGCACCCGGAGATAATTCCTGAAATCATCAGGATTATTCTCCTGGAGCTCCCGCAGCAAAGGCATATGACAGAATTGGTCACAATTAAGCAACCAATTCTTGGTCCAAGAACTCCTCCTCCCTCCGTTTAGGGACTGGACTTGGGTCAAAACAATAACTCCAAGCCCAACAACAGCACAATTTCTCAGACGAGAATGCAACATGGCTAGTAAATTAATGGCTGCTCAGAACGACCTGACAGAATGCACTGAAAATCAGAAAGGACCTGACACGCATGACCTGAAAATCAGAAACGACCGGACAAGCACGCACTGAAAATCAAAAGCAAACTATAAATAGAACGCACTGAAAAACAGAAATGGCCTGACAAGCACGCACTGAGAAACAGATACGAACCGACGAGCACAACCTGAAAAGCAGAAACGAACTGAAAAGCACAAGGCTGAAAAGTGGGAATCGTCACTCGCCAAACTTCTACTAACATGAGATAAACTCGAGATTAGCAGAAGGAGTCCAAAGGGTGGCGCACGACTATTGAACTTCCTTTTTGTCGGCTCGTCGTACGTCTTGTACGTCACTACATTCGTAATTGTTGGCCAACATTTTTGTGACCGTGTGTATGCAAGACAAGTTGGAGCCAAGACCATTCGAACAATATTCCATTGTTTTGTTGTCAGAAAGTCAGATTGTGTGTAGGAAGAAATACTCTTACCAGAATGCATGGACCTTTTAATCAAAGAAGAGTCAAATGAGCAGAAATTAGTTACATAGTTGGTAAGGTTGAATAAAGACAACAGTCCATCCAGTTCAAGGTGTGTGTGTAGAAAAATAATTCCCCATATGCCTGTATATTGTTTTTGCTAAGATGCTGTCAAAAACCATGAATCAGACCGAGACAGAAGTACAGTTAAATCACACTTGTTTAATAATAAAAGTAAATAGAACTAACGTAGTCAAAACATAGCCAAAGTTCGGTAACCGGAATGGATAGTCAGAAAAGCCAGGAAGCCAGAGATCAGCGTATTGGAACAGCAAGCAGGATCTGGAGCCAGAAGCAATGTCAGGCAAGCAACTCTTTAACAGGAACGCAGTCTCTGTGATGTTAACCAAGGCGCAGGCAGAGATCATCTGGGCTGGACGGCTTAAGTAGGCAGGACTGACAAACAGGATATCATCAACAGGTGAGTCACTGTGGAGAGATAGGAGCTGGCAATTAGCCGACAGCTGAGCAGACAGCTCAGAGGAAGGAAGGGCTGAGCTCAGCCCTGAGAGTACCCCCTCCTCAATGACCCCTCCCCTTCGGAGGACCATCAGACTTCAGGGTACATCCGAGGATAAGACTCAAGAGCGTTCCTTCAGACCATACCCTTTCCAATGCACCAGGTACTGTATGCATCCACGGAACCTACGGGAGTCAATAATGGACTCTACTTCATACTCCTCCTGGTGCTCAACCTGTACAGGGTGAGGATGTGACACAGAGGTGAAAGCGGTTGCAGATCAAAGGTTTTAATAAGAAGACATGAAATACTTTAGAAATACACATAGAAGGAAGTTCCAATGTGTAAGTCAGTGGGCTAATCCTGCAAAGAATATTGAAAGGCCCAATAAACTGAGGTGCGAACTTCAGAGCGGGAACATGAAGTCAGAGGTTGCAAGATGACAGCCAGACCCTGTTCTTCAACCTGGTAGGAAGGCCCAGGCAGATGTCTGCAGTCAGCATGGAATCTGTACCTATCATTAGCATGTTGCAAAGCTTCCTGGACTTATGCCCAAGTGGAAAGAAGACCACAGAGATGATCCTCTAACGCATAAATACTCTGTGTAACAAATGAGTCAGGCAACATGGAAGGTTGGAAACCATAGTTTGCCATAAACGAGGACAATCGGGAAGCAGGATTCAAGGCACTATTGTGAGCAAACTCCTCCCACGGTAAGAGGGCTAACCATTTGTTATGATGGTCAGAAATATAGCAACGTAGGAATTGCTCAAATGACTGATTGGCCCGTTCTGTTGCCCCATTAGACTGCAAGTGATACGCAGAGGAGGAAGCAAGCTGAATTTCCAACTGTGCACAAAAGGCTTGCCAGAACCGGGACACAAACTGACTACCCATGTCTGAGACAATCACCTTGGGTAGCCCATGTAAGTGAAAGATCTTCCGAGCAAAAATGGAAGCCAGTTCCTTTAGAAGGGTGCAACTTCTTAAGTGGAATACAATGAGACATTTTTGAGAATTGGTCAACCACCATAAGGATAACTGTGTTGCCCTGGGAGTTGGGTAACTCCACACTGAAATCCATTGACAGGTGGGTCCAGGCAGCTACGAAGGCAGTTGCATCAGAACATAGACTAGGCCACCACAATTGTTGGGAAATGGCCCAAAAGAGTTGACTCTTCCCAGGGTGGCCAGCAGCCTTGGGAGAATGGTAAGTCTGGAGCACGGCAGTTCGCAGACTCCCTGGGACAAAGCAGGTGTCACAAGGTTTCTCAGGAGGAGCATGGACCTGAGCAGCAAGAATTTTGTCACCAAAGGAGAAGAATGGTGCGTACGGTAGCCAGAATACAATCAGGAGGAATCACATGAACCGGAACGAGTCCATCTTGGATGTGGAGGAAAATTGTTGTGACAAAGCGTCAGCCCTTACATTCTTAGTACCAGGTAAGAATGAGACAATGTAATTGAAAATTAACAAGAAAAGAGACCATAGCGCCCTGCTGGGAGAGAGACATTTAGCCTCAGATGAAAATGTGAGATTCTTATGGTCAGTAAGAATGAGAACTGACACAGTGGTACCTTCAGGCTGGGTTCACACTGCTGCGGGGGGAGATCCGGATGTGATTCGCACCGCAAATCACATCCGATCTCCGTAGCGATGCGAGTACAGCCATACAGATAGTATGGCTGAATTTGCATCGGTCCCGCAGCAAACTCGCACGGGACCCTTTTTTTGGTCCGCAACAGAATCGGATCGCATGGGGGTTCACACCATGCGATCCGATTCCTGTGCGAGTCGGCAGATCGCACTGCGATATGCGGACGGATCTGGGGGTGTCATTAACATATCATTGACACTCCCAGCCGTCCGCATAGGGCAGTGTGAACTGCCGGCGGGAGTAATGCGATGCGGGAAAACGCCGCGGATTCGCGGCGTTCCCGCATCGCAGCGGTGTGAACCCGGCCTCAAGGAGATGTCTCCATTGTTTCAGTGCTAAAATGATCACCAAGAGCTCTTTGTCACCAATCTCTTAATTGCACTCTGCAGGTGACAATTTCTTGGAAAAGTAGCCACAAGGATACATAGCACTCGCAGAGGAACCTTGTCAGAAGGAGATCACAGCCCCTCCCACAGAAGACCTTTATCAGAAAAGTGGCCGCAAGTGGTGTGATCAGCCTGATGACAGCTGATATTCAGTATTTACAGTGCTCGTTTTTAAATACAACTTACACATTGTGCTATGCCAGCCTCTAGGGGCTGGCATAGTCTTATAATAATGCCTTAACAACCACTTTAACCTTTCTATATTTATTAACGCTTGGAATGCACTAGTCATTCAGAACATCCACAGATATGGGCACGTAGACTTTTATACTCCAAAGCATTCTTCCAAGTACCAATGTGGGCAATAAAGAAATATAGGAATAAGATATTATGAAACCATTTAGTAAAATGGGGATTTCCATCACTCCCAGCACGCAATGATGCAAGCATGTTGCTCTACCCTATGCATTTCGTCACCAAGGACTTCTTCCGGGGCATTAGTGCATATGTATTGTTGTCTCTTGAAAAACAAACAATGTATAGTCGAATTCAAACTTTTTTTGCTACTTTCCAGCAGCTGCTGGGTCATACATTTACTGGGACATATGTTGTTTTTCTTTTTTATTATTTTACTGTATACATATATGCCCTGTTATGATGGATGCACCTTCTTTTTTCTTCTACTGATTGGTTCCCATTCAGGACCATGTTGCCTGGTAATGTAATATGTGCTGGCTGTTCTGTATTGTTTTGCCGAATTCCATGATTAAATAAAGAATAAAAAAAAAAAAAAACATAAATGCATTCTGTGGTTTTGGTTGACAACGCCTAATTATGGACAATGTGTATTATTAATTGTTTTGTTATACATACTGAATATAATTCAAAATTTTTAGGCCTTTTTCAACATGGGCATAAAGAGGGATTCCACCTACAAAAAAATATTAAAAGCCAGCAGCTATAAATACTACAGCTGCTGACTTTTAATAAATGGACACTCACCTGTCCCGGGTTCCAGCGATGCCGGCAGCCGAGGCCGATCGATCGCTCGGCCCTCGGCTGCTGCCGCCACCATTCTAGGTGAGGGAATCAGGAAGTGAAGCGAATCGGCTTCACTTCCCGGTTCCCTACTGCGCATGCGCGAGTCATGCAGCGCAATAGGAATAGTCCGCGCTGTCTCTGAGACCCGTGTGTGTCCCAGCAGACAGCGCGGCAGGACAGGAAATGGCGTAGACTCCCACGGGAGTCTATGCCCGGAAGTGGGTGTAAATACCTGTCTTTGACAGGTATCTCCACCCCCCTCCCCCCTAAAAGGTGCCAATTGTGACACCGGAGGGGGGGAGGGTTCCGATCAGCGGAGGTTCCATTTTAGGTTGGAACCCCGCTTTAAGTATACACCCATGCGAATGCCCATGTTTGTCCACAAGGGATACACAGGTGCTCCATGCATCCACGTACAGACAGTCCCATTCATGCCAACTGGGATGCAGCAGCTGCTCCCAATTTGACAGTCATGTGGTTGTGAGTACTTGTCCCCCAACTCATGCTGTCTGCATTTGGAGACTGCCACCCACATGGATGTCAATATGGGAGCAGTGGCTGCACCCGTGTGAACCAGGCCTTATGTAAATGTAACACAGTACCACCTAATGCACTCTGCTTGCTAGGTGTAATTTACAGCGCTTTTTTTATTCTAATCTGGGTGCGATTCTCCGTATCTATTCTTATTTTGGATGTACTTTATATTCTCTACACAATAGCACTCTCTTTGTTTTGTATGATGGGTGGTATTCGCAATATGTTTTTTTTTCTGAATTTACCAGTAGTTCTTAATCCAAGTGCACTGGACAGTTTTATGTCTGCTTATATCAAATTTTTTTCGTATGCATTTGCAAGTCCTCTTTTTAACCACATCACAAAATACTTTATTCACACCTATTTTTTTTACTGCAGCACATGCCGCTTCTTAATGGCTTTGTAAACCTTTCTTTCAAGTTGAAATCTCTGCGAGTTTAAAGTGCATGCCAGCACTATCGAAAATGGCATTTTAATTTTTCGGGGAATCCATTTCAAAGAGCTCCTACAGTCCACCAGACACCTAACAGAGGTATATTTTGCTGAATTAAATGTTTTCTCTGCACCAGGAGTGCGTTGCTGCGTGGCAGTTTTTGACATAGGGCTTATAGTGCTGAGTACAAAAAATAAACAAAAAAAAACACTTGGCGGGTCCACTAAGTAAAGAAGAAAATGTATATAGAAGAGCCTTATTCGCTTTTTAGCAACTGAAGCACATTGTTACATAAACTCCCCACCTGACTAGCAGTTTAAGTTTTATTTAAAAAAATGGAGAGCACTGTGAGGAGCCTCTGATGTCCAGCTGTGTGTTCTCTGCATAATGCTTCACAGAACACTTGCAGACAGGAGGGGGACAGTGCTGTCATATGACATATTTTAGGTTATGCAGGGGTTACCTTCTCCTCACAGCACTTTTTTGTTTTTACAGTTCAATGGACGGATTAAGCTTCATTTACTTCATAGTACTGATACAAACAAAGTGCAAAGTACAAATATGAAGCACACAGCAATGCCTTATAAATGTGCTGATGCTTTAAACACAAAAGCAGGGTGGGTGTGGTTTGGCTTTATATATTGGTTTCTGCTATGCCTTACATTAACACCCCCCCCCCCCCACCCCCCCCCCCACCCATAACCTAAACTACCTCTATCACTAACCCTCTCCTATGAAATCCTAAATCTTTAACCTAAATCCTAAAGCCCTCTACACACAGGCCGAATGTCGGGTGACATTGGCGGTTAAATAGAGACTGGCCGACGTGACCAAAAATAGGTCTGCCAACTGCCTCCTTATCACCTGACTGGATTGTTTTGGCACCGTCCCTGTTAGAACACAATAGACCAGCAGGGGAGATTGCTGTACTAACGTTGGATTGTTAGTACAGTGGCTCAGAACTGAGCTAGCAGTGTGTACTAGGCCTCAACACTTAAAGTGGGACTTTAGTCAGAAAATTTTGTCCTGATAGCTTTACCTGTAAAAGGGGCCAGCCTAAAGTGACCTATGTAAAATAAGTGCCCTATTCTGCAGCGGTCCCCAACTTTTTTGCCACCTGGAACCGGTTTCACAGAAGAAAAATTTTCCAAGACCAGGGGGTGGGGGGATTGCATGCTTGGTGTCTATGGGGATTTATGGCGGTGCTATCGGGGAATGGCTGGTCATCAATCATCAAATGCAGAATCAGTGGGATGCCTGAGCTTGTCACTTGCCACTGGCAGGACGTTTATATCAATTGTTGTTATATTTGATTCACCCATTTGTGTTGTGTTTTGAACTTTTTATCAGCTAAGTGTGACACTACTCAGCTCACATTCACGCTGCTGCTGGTAATGGTTTCTTTATTTGATTATTTTTTATTTTCTTTGGTGCAAAGTCTTTTTGTTTATATATTTTGTCTTGCCACCATCACTCTCCACCGTCGCCTGCCAGCAGATGCAGCGTGTCACTTGTCACCACCGCTTGCACCTTCCCTTGCCACCAGATGCAGCACATCACTTGCCAACTTTGCCTGCCAACAGATGCAGCATGCTACTTGCCACGACCCCTTGCCACCGTTACCTGCCACCAGATGCAGTGTGTCATTTGCCTACTTCCCTTGCCAGCTTTGCCTGCTACCAGATGCAGCATGTCACTTGACACCGCTGCCTACCACCAGATACAGCGTGTCACTTGCCACCATCACTTGGCACTGTCGCTTGCCACCAGAAGCAGCGTGTTATTTGCCACCACCGCCTGCCACCGGATGCAGCATGTCACTTGCCACCTTCACCAGCTACCAGTTGCAGCATGTCAATTGCAATCATGGCTTGCAACCGTCGCTTGCCACCAGATGCAGCATGTCACCAGATGCAGCATGTCACTTGCCACCGTTGCCTGCCACCAGATGCATCATGTCCAGGGCCGTCTTTAATATTGATTGGACCCTGGGCAAAAAATTTCTTGGGGCCCTCCCCCCCATGCAATTTTGCGCTCCACCTGCTCTGAGACATACAATAGATAGCAGCTAGACTTAAAATCAGTTTACTGTATCAGATCAGGCAGCAATTGCGATTGGTTGACAGTGGTTACAGCATATCATTACTGCTTAATGACTGTTTTCTAGAGGTTACAGCACACATTACGGCTCACTGATTAGTTGCTAGAGGTTACAGCAAATTATTTCTGCTTGTTAATTGGTTGCTAGAGATTACAGTAAAGTAATACTGCTTACTGATTGGTTGCTAGAGGTTACAGCACATCATCTCCTAACTGCAGGGGAGCATGATATACATATGAATGCCACCTTTATTTACATATCAATGCTGCCAGCCGCATCTATTTACTTAGTAATGCCGACTCTATTTACATATGAATGCCGGTTATTTACATGTAAACACAGGGTCTGCAGGTGAGTCATCTGTACACAGCATTAGTACCATCACGTCACACTGAGATAACGGGACACAGCACAGGACTAAAACTTTAAGGCCGCGTACACACGCGGGGACTGTTCGCCCAACTTTGTCCGTCAAACAGTTTCAGCAAACAGTCCGCTCAAAATTAGCATGGACGGACATGGCCACACACGACGAACGAACAGTTTGCTGAAACCGTGCGCGATGACGTGAACGGCACGTACAACGGGACGAAAAATACGACGTCCTATACACTGCATTATAACTTTCGGCGTGTAAATCCTTTCTGAGCATGCGCGGAACTTAGTTTGACGAACAAGCCTACACACGAGGGGACTGTTCGCTGAAACAAAGTTTCAGCGGACAGTTTTTCGGAAATTCCGAAAAACCTTGTTCAGCGGACTGTTCGCTGAAACTGTCCGCTGAAAGCCCACACACGAGCGGACTGTCCGCCGAAACACTGTTCAGCAGACAAAGTTGGGCGAACAGTCCCCGCGTGTGTACGCGGCCTAAGGGACAAGGGAATGGGATAGTTGGCAAATATGAGGCAGCTGCTTTGGGCCCCACAACAATGACAGGGCCCAGGGCAGCTGCCCATTTTGCCCTGCCTTAAAGACTGATCATGTCACTTGCTACTAGAGGCAGCTTTATGTCAGAAACCATGAATTGGATTGAGACAGAAGTACAGTTAAATCACACTTGTTTAATAATGAAAGTAAAAAGAACAAATGTAGTCAAAACATAGCCAAAGTTTGGTAACTAGAACAGGAAGTCAGGAATCCAGGAATCAGTGTAGTGGAACAGCAAGCAGGATCTGGAGCCAGAAGGAATGTCAGCCAAGCAACTCTTTAACAGGAGCGCAGGAGAAAGTCTCAGTGATGCTGACCAAGGCGAAAGCAGAGATCATCTGGGCTGGATGGCGTAAGTTAGCAGGACTGACGAGCAGGATATCATCAACAGGTGACTCACTATGGAGAATTAGGAGCTGGCAATTAGCTAACAGCTGAGCGGCCAGCTCAGAGAAGGAAGGGCTGAGTCCAGGCCTGACCATACCCCGTCCTGGACCCCCCCCCCACCAGGCTTGAAGGGAAAATGTCTATGAAAAAACACGGAGGAGGACAGGGGCATGTACGTCCAAGGATGAGACCCAAGAGCATTCCTTTGGACCATACCCATATTAGAAAAAAGGTCCAATGCGTAAGCCACTGTGTTAATCCTGTGAAGAATATTGAAAGGCCCAATAAGCGAAGGTGCGTTCTTCAGGGAAGGAACACCAAGTCAGAGGTTGCGAGATTACAGCCAGACCCTGTCCCCAATCGGGTAGGAAGGCCAAGGCAGACGTTTGCGGTCTGCATGGAGTCTATAAATATCATTAGCATGTCACAAAGCCTTGTGCCCAAGTGGAATGAAGACCACGGAGATGCTCCTCTAATGCATGAATATTCTGTGGAACAAATGAGTCAGGCAACGTGGAAGGCTGGAAACCATAGTTCACCATAAAATGGGGTCAATTGGGAAGCAGAATTCAAGGCACTATTGTGAGCAAACTCCGCCCACGGTAAGAGGTCTAACCAGTTGTTATGATGGTCAGAAATTTTGAAACGTAGGAATTGCTCCAAGGACTCATTGGCTCGTTCTGCGGCCCCATTAGACTGCGGGTGATATGCAGAGGAGAAAGCAAGCTGAATTCCCAACTGTGCACAAAAGGCTCGCCAGAACCGGGACCTAAACTGACTACCGCTGTCCCAAACAATCACCTTGGGTAGCCCATGTAAGCGAAAGATCTCCCAAGCAAAAATGGAAGCCAGTTCCTTAGAAGTGGAGAACTTCTAAGTGGAATACAATGCAACATTTTCGAGAACAGGTCAACCACCATAAGGATAACTGTGTTGCCCTGGGAGTTGGGTAACTCCACAATCAAATTTATAGACAGGTGGGTCCGGGGCCTTTCTCCATTAGGTATGGGTTTAGGAGGCCCACTGGAAGGTTTCGTGGAGTCTTAGCCCTTGTACACACGGTCGGAGATTCCGACAACCAAATCCGTCGGATTTAGTCCGTCGGATTTTGTCAGACGGATTTTGTATACACACGGTCGGACGAAGTTGTCAGAAAATCCGATCGTTCAGAACGTGATGACGTTATTTCGTTGCGACGGGACTATGTTCAGGCTAGTAGCCAATAGCTTTGGTGTAGGAATTTGATCTGAACATGCGTGGCACTTTGTCCGATCGGAATTCTCTACACATGATCGGAGTATGTCCGATCGGAGCATTTTGTCTGAAAATATTTCTGGCAAGTTGGAAAATGCACTACATACATTAATTACCAAAAACAAGGTGTGTGTGTGGCAGACCCACAACATAATAACATTATCTGAAGAAGAGACTGTCCCCTCATCTCGCTCTGAACTTGGGTTTGCACTGTTGGTGAAAAAGGCACAACAAGAAAAAACCTAAATTTACCTAGGAGACACCTAAAAGCAAGCCAAGCAGTAAATGAAGGAGTTTCAAAGAAAAATTTATTGTGAAAATGCCTCTCAGACATTGTCTGACATATCAATGGCCCCCCTACCCACAAAATTGTCCATGTATTGTGTTCTAACCTCACGGGTGCTTTGGGGGGGGGGGCAAGCCAGGATGAACAGGTTCAAGGCCCGTGAGGTTATCATCATTTTCCAGCAAGTCTGCTTCTTGTTGGCCAACTGAGACCGCATAGTTCGCAGAAACTCTTTTTAGAAAATTGTGCAGAACACAGCAGGCCAGCACTATGTGATTGAGTTTGTATTCCGCCATGTGAATAGGCGTTAGAAAAAGGCGGAACCGGCTGGCCAGTATACCAAAAGTGTTCTCCACCACTCTTTGGGCTCTGGACAGGCAGAAATTAAAAATCCTCTGGTCTGGGGTGAGGGTCCTCATCGGGAAAGGCCGCACCAGATGGTTCACCAGGGCAAACGCCTCATCCGCGACGAAGACGAACGGGAGTCCTTCCTGATTCTCCTCTGGGGGTGGCAAGCCCAGACTGCCACTCTGGAGACACCAGTAGAACTCCGTCCATGCGAACACTCCACCATCCGACATCCGTTCATTTTGCCCCACGTCCACATACAAAAACTCATATGTCACAGACACCACCGCCAACATCACGATACTATGAAACCCCTTATAATTATAATAGTACAACCCCGAGTTGGGTGGTGGGACGATGCGGACGTGCTTCCCATCAATTGCTCCTCCACAATTGGGAAAGTCCAAACGACTGGCAAAGTGGGAGGCCACAGTCTGCCATTCCTGTGGTGTTGAAGGACACTGTGGAGTGAAACAAGAACCAAAATTAGTAATTTAAAAAAATCAACATTGCAAGCAGATTAGACACAAACATTTTTGGCCAAGATTAGTATAACATTTTGGGAACTGAGTATTTAAAGCCTAAAGTCTAAGGTCCCCTTATGAGAGTCATCACCCCCCCATCCCCCCCCCCCCCCATCTGATGGGCCCTTGCTAAAAAATGAGGGGGGGGGATGTTTTGGACAGGTAACCCTCTCCACTGGATTGAGAGCTAAATGCCTAAATAATGTGTGATACTTTGGGAAGCCCCTCCTTAGTTACACTATTCGCAGCCCACCGGACAGGTAAGAAGTGTCATTATACCAAAAAGAAACCAAAATGGAAGCACATTTTGACATTCTGCTATCACATTTTAAGATAATTAATAGGGGGAAAAACAAAAAAAAATAGCATTTGAAAGTATTAAGGCAGGCCCTTGCACTACATGCTTAGGTGAATTCATCCATAAATGTGAGCATCAAAAAGGTAGGTATAGTGTGTATTGGGTTTGGTAAAGTCAGCAGATAGAGGATTGCTATCAGCTGAGCTAGCAGTTGGGGGGAGGGGGGTTTCTAATGAGTTTGGCACAACCAAAAAAAAAAAAAAAAGGCACTCTGCATGAATTGAAGCACACACATCACATTTGTAGACATTATAGGGGGTGTTTAGGGGAAAGCAATACTATGGAGCTGACAACAGACATTGGTAAGTGACTAGACTATATTTTTATGGGCCAAGAAGAGCATGGTGGGGAAGTTAGTGAGGCAAATATGCATGAGGACAAAGGGGCAGAGTGTATGAATTAGAGCATATTGCAATGATGGTAATTAGGGAATGAGGAAAGAAATGCAAGACATTAGCAATCATGAAATACATAGAATGTGATATTAAAGGAGAAAGCTTACCTTCATATAGTCCTTCTGCACTACCTGAATTATGGCAGAACAGGTCTCTGGAATAATGATCCCCAGAGCCTGGGGGGAGATGCCTGTAGAGAACTTGAGGTCCTGAAGGCTTCTCCCTGTCGCCAAGTAGCGCAACATGGCGATGAACCTCTGCTCGGAGTGATGGCTTGCCACATGCAAGTATCCTGCCTGCTGATATAAGGGGTCAGCAAAGCCAGCAGATGGTGAAAAACAGGATCCAACATCCGGAGATAATTCCTAAAATCATCAGGATTATTCTCCCGGATCTCACGGAGCAAAGGCATGTGTGAGAACTGGTCCCGCTGGCGCAACCAATTCTTGGTCCACAAACGCCTCCCCTCCCTGTTCATGGACCGGGCTTGTGTCAAAGTAAGAACCCCAACTCGAAGTCCCTGCACAGCACAAACTCTATGACGAGTACGTAGACAAAACATGGTTTCAAAACGGTCGGCTGGTCAGACCGGACAACAGAAAGCACCGATAAACAGCAATGCCTGAAAGAACGAACTGAAAAGCAGAAGCAAGCAGACAATAAGAAATGCAAATCAAAGTGTACTATACCAAGATATAGTCCACAATGAGAAACAAATACTTACTGACTGCATGCACTGATTATCAGATACGCAAAGACAAGCAGAAACTGAAGAGCAGTAGCGATCTGAATCACTAATCTGAAAAGCGCAAATCGTCTCTCACCAAACTTCTACTAACACGCGATAGACACGAGATCAGCAGAAGGAGCCCAAAGGGTGCCGGACGTGGTGCTGAACTTCCCTTTTGTAGGCCCGCCATACATGGCTTACGTCACCGCGTTCTTGGCAACCTGAAATTCCGCCAACTTGGTCCGACCGTGTGTATGCAACATCACTTCCGGACCCCGTCCGAAATTAATTCGTCGGAATAACTCAGACGGATTTGGTCGTCGGAATCTCCAACCGGGCTTAGAAATGACAATGAGTCCAGGGCTTATTTCTTTACATCAGACAGCAGGTCATACTAACATAAGCTTGTTCAGGGTCCCTTCAAGGGGGTTTTATGGTGACAAAACAGATGGTAAATTTCCTATTCAACTGCAGTTAATGTTCAACTAATGCTGCTTGAGAATACAAAAGTACATAAATAATGTCTTATCATTTATGATCTCCTTGTGTAAATTTGTTTTTATTAACAGTTTTTCAACACAAACAACACATATAAACATATGACCCAACCCCCCCCCCCCCCTCCCACCCATGCCCCTGTGCAGCCCCCCAGTCAAATACAAATCACTAAACACATTCATAGTCATAGTCAACAACCGTATGCCCCAGAGAAAAACTGGCCCCCCAAAAAGTGATGATGCACCCTGACTCCAAATGCACAACAGAAAAACCCACAGAGCACATAGCATCAATCTACCCCGTGCTCCCATTGGCTATCCAGGAGTCCTCTCCCCACTCAGCAAACTAATTCAAAGTATCTTTGGCGTCTAGCCAGCCCTGCCACACTTTCTCAAATTTTTTGGAGCATCCCCTACTAAGATACGTGGCCTTGTAAAGTGGAAGTGCTTTGTTAATCAGGCTTTTCCAATATGACACAGTAGGTGGTTCAGGTTTTTTCCAATACAACAGGATGGCTTTACGCGCATAGAACAAAGACAGAGATATCATAGTTCTTTGTGCCCTTCTAGGAGCCAACTCCTCCACCAGCCCCAGCAAACAAACCGCGACCGTAAGAGGAATCGGCACCAAGAGGACTGTTTGGATGGTATCCGTCACTCCCCTCCAAAAGTCCCCAATCAGTGGGCACTGCCAAAATATATGATCAAAGCCAGCTCGGTCCTCCGTACACCTCCAGCACCCCGCCGCACCCGTACCATACATTCCAGCTAGCCTTGCAGGTGTGTAATGTACCCTGTATAGAATTTTATATTGAATAAGTCTATCTCTGGCCGACACCAGAGTCTGGAAGGGATAGGCCCACATGTCGTCCCAGTCCTCCCCCCCAAAGTCCGCCACCAAAGCGCTCCATGTGTCCCTCCTTGGAATTAAAAATCACAGACCCATAATTCCACATCAAGGGGCTCTGAGCTTCAGCAAAATGGCAACCTCCAGCAAGTAGAAACAGGAGCAATGCTGCAGGCAATTTACAGCACACACTAATTTTCTTAGCATAATTATTAATGTGGAATGTATGTATCTTATTAACTGCTTGTCGACTGTATAACTTAAATATGCATATATACCTAGTACGTAATCCAACACTTCCAGGTCTGGGGCACGCATGTTTGCCGCCGGCGACCTGCTCCTGTTGTGTATATACAGAGCAGGAGCTGATCTGCGGGTACTGTGGACTCAATGTCTGCTGCCTGCTGGCACCCACTGATCATTAGGCAGAGAGCCTATGTAAACAAGGCAGATCACCGTTATTTCAGTAAGGAAGGCATTGATCCTGTGTTCCTGCAAAGCATGGACATGGATCAATGCCTTCCTCTAGTAAAAGCACCTCCCCCACAGTACACAAGCACTGGTTATGCACACGGTTAACACTGTGATCACCGCTGATGTTTACCCACACCCAGACAGTGTCATTAGTACAGTGACAGTGCATATTTTTTAGCACTGATCATGGAAGGGGGGTAAATCTTCCGGAGGTCAAGTAGTCATAAGAACATTATGTTTTATGAAGTTGTTATAGGTAAAATTCTGCTTTAAAGTAGTTGTAAACCTGACATGAAATATGGACAATGCATAGTACACTTTAGTGTGTACTTGTCTCAATTAAGCACTAAGGGGTTGCTTTACTAAACCTGCAGAGTGCAAAATCTGGCGCACCTCTCCATGGTAGCCAATCCGCTTCTAACTTCCACTTGTTCAATTCAGCTTTGACCAAAAAAAAAAAACTCAAACCTGGAAGGGTTCTATGCAGAGCTATGCCAGATTTTGCACTCTTCAGTCTTAGTAACTCAACCCCTTGCACCATTTTAAGCCTGCAATATCAATCACAACTGTACATGAAATTCTACTTTGTTTAGTGCAGGAAGCTACATCGCAGCATAGTCTTCTTTTTTTTTTCTTCTTGTAATGTGTTTACATCACCATGTACTAGACATGTTTGGTCATATCTGCAGCTGTTATATTTAGGTGTTGGTGTGTCTAGAAATCTGATAACACTTTGCCGTATGTTCATTTTACACTTGAGTCTGCAGTGATGTGAACAAGATATTCCAACAGCTCCAGCGCTATTGCAGCATCAGTACCAAAACAATCATGTTTCCATGGGTATAACTACCTAGATTCTCATCTCGGCATTGCAGATAACTCATTATTACTGAATTGCTTTTTCGTTACCAAATATTTTGTAAAGTAACTGCAGATGGAGCAATTTACATTTTGAGGTAGTATATATTTAGAAAAGCAGTTACAGACACTGGTACACACACTAAAAAAAGATTGTCAGTTCAGATTCGTAACATTAATTTGAAAACATACACTATGGGGGTCATTTACTATAGCACTGCAGCGCTAATTACCACAAATTAGCACTAAAACGGTACTCACTATAGCGCTGGTAAAAAAATACTCCCAAAATCTAATTTACTATAAACTACTGAAAAAAATTGAAAACGACTACTGAAAACAAATGGCGCCCAAACCTTTACTCTGCTAAAACCTGGAGTAGTGTACATGGAAATAATGTTTAGAGCATGATATAATTGTCTAAGGCCGCGTACACACGGGCGGACTGTTCGCCCAACTTTGTCCGCTGAACAGTGTTTGGGCGGACAGTCCGCTCGTGTGTGGGCTTTCAGCGGACAGTTTCAGCGGACAGTTGGACGGACAAGGTTTTTCGGAATTTCCGAAAAACTGTCCGCTGAAACCTTGTTTGAGCGAACAGTCCGCCCGTGTGTAGGCTTGTTCGTCAAACAAAGTTGCACGCATGCTCAGAAAGGATTTTCACGCCGAAAGCTATAATGCAGTGTATAGGACGTCGTATTTTTCGTCCCGTCGTACGTGCCGTTCACGTCATCGCGCACGGTTTCAGCAAACTGTTCGTCCGTCGTGTGTGGCCATGTCCGTCCATGCTAAGTTTGAGCGGACTGTTTGCCGAAACTGTTGGACGGACAAAGTTGGGCGAACAGTCCGCGCGTGTGTACGCGGCCTCAATGGTACTGAAATATGTGGTATATTATTTAAAAATAATCTGCTTTCAAACTGTGTGAAAAAGTGATTTCTACACTGAAATATGTTTAAAAGTCTGTGAAGAGATAAATTCCCAGTTTTTGTACACCTAGGTGCCAACACAACTGAGCATGCTCAGGCATGCAAATAGCTTTCATTTTAGCTCCAATGTCTTTTTTACAGGGCGCTATAGTAAATACCAAAGTGAGCGCTGTGTTAACCGATTCCCGACCAGCGGCAGAATGGCACGGACAGGCATATTGGCGTACAGGTACGTCCAATTTTTAATGCCGCCCTGCCATTGCTGGTCGGGACCCCCGTGAGTCCGGTCGCGGGTCCCGCGGACTCGATCGCCACGGGCATACCCGCGATTGGAGATTGGAGCAGAGATCAGTGTTCACAAAATTAAAGCCCAGCCCCCCACAGTTAGTAACACACCCCTAGGAACACTTAACCCCTACACTGCCACCCACTGGTTAACCAGTGAAGGGGTTAACCAGTGGGTGGCAGTGTAGGGGTTAAGTGTTCCTAGGGGTGTGTTACTAACTGTGGGGGGCTGGGCTTTAATTTTGTGAACACTGATCTCTGCTCCAATCACATGGAGCAGAGATCAGCGTTACTATCATTTATTTTGTTTTGTTTTTTAAAAATGCATTCGTCTGTCTGAAAAATCCAAATTAGTTAAGGTTGAATCTGTCATTGAAGGCTTATGGTGTCTATCGAATGTTCAAAGAAGATTTGATGGAGAAGCTAAACTGTATGACTCTGTATAGTTCAGCTGCTCCATCGAATCTTCTTAGAACTTTAGACAGACACCATAAGCCAAAGATTTGACGTTCGTATGTTTTTCTGCTCTGTCGAATCTTTGTCATTCATGTTGAATGCATATAGTTCAAACAGAAAATGGACTGGTGACAGTGATTACTGATCAGATAGGTAACAACATAGGGTATACAGAATCTATATAGAATCTCAATCTATAATATAGAATCTATAATAATAACCCCCCACACAACACGGGCAGCCTCTGAGGCTATCAGAACACTAGCAACACTAGTATCACTATCAGGTTCACAACACTAACACAATAGCAGCAGATTATTATGAAAAAGTTAAGTTGAACTGTAGCTTGCTTCACTATTGTTCTGCTGCTGTGCTTACGCTTAATTGCTAAATAATTTAGGTTCTCTGGCAAACGCACCAGCTAAGATTGACTGTCTTCTGAAATGATTCAGTGTGTGTCTTTCTCTGCTACCAATCGTAAGTGAAAGTAAGTTGGCTGTAGGTGTGTACTTAGTTCTAGCCGTTTTACTGATCCTCCTCTTTGGTTACAATCAGCCAATAACATTCATCATCATGATTTTTATTTTAGTTCCCCCACCCAATTCCAGCAGCAATCTTTTCTCTCTCTGTCGAATCTTTTCTCTCTCTGTCGAATCTTTTCTCTCTCTGTCAAATCTTTTCTCTCTCTGTCGAATCTTTTCTCTCTCTGTCGAATCTTTTCTCTCTCTGTCGAATCTTTTCTCTCTCTGTCGAATCTTTTCTCTCTATGTAGAATAATCCTGGACTAATAATAGAGTTAAGGTTAGGCACATTCGACCACAGATTAGATAGAAACAGATTGCTATTGTCAGCGTCATGTCGAATCTTCTATCTATAGCGAACTGTTGTCACAACGAAAACAAAAATAAAGCATTTATTTATGTTGGTTCTTTCGTTTATTGGATTCTGCACTTTCGTTATCGTTTGTTAAAATGATAACGAAAATACCTAAAATCCGGACTAAAATGCATTCGGACGAAAACAAAAGCACATGTCTACTGATTAACACGCTTATCAATCAAAGGGATAATCGCTGTTCACTGGACACTTTTCATGTGTATTTTGCTCATTGCAAGCAATAGATAAAAAAAAATTCCACATAGCGTAATCCAGTACAATAATTATTTATTAATTTAAAATTATCTCACAAAAAAAACACTCACAATGTTTGCATAATATAAGGGCATGTAACATCAATACTATGTCAGCCATGCATTCCCCTCTAACATCTCACCTCTCACCGCTCCTGCAGTGTTCCCGTGAAGGGCAAACGAGGATAAACCGACTCTGTAGATAGCTGCGTAGCAACGCCTTGACACGTTTCTGTCATCACTTTCATCAGATGGCGTAGCTACGCAGCGCAGCTCTGAACTATAAATACACACTCCGTCTGAGGGTCACTCCTACGTGTGCTGCAAACTGATTTACTAATTGATGGCACACATCACCTGTCAATCTTAATCTGCATTAAACTTAGCAATTGTGTATACTCTCTTGCATAATAACATTACAAATAAATAAACTTTTTTTTTGCTATACACCACTTAAACTAATTTTTGTTTATAACATCAGGAGTATATTAACATATTACACTAGCAAATCAAGTCATCTCAAATGCTCTGCAACTAGATTATGATTGCTCAATCTAGATTGCTCAGCGTATGGGGCCTATACTATAGAAACAAACACTATAATCAACAAACTCAGAATGTCTGCATAGTGGTATCAGGCTAAAGCTACCTTTATATCACCTAATGAGCACAACATTCCTTGTAGTGAAGGTAATAATAGTATCCCCATCTTTTATCTGTCAAAAACTTTTTAAAATATTATCATAAGGGTTTGACCTAAAAATCGGAAATGTATTCCAACGGTGATAAAATAACTACGCAGCCATCTACAGAGTCGCTTTATCCTGGTCTGTCCTCCCTGGGAACACCGCGGGATCGGTTAGAGGGGAATGCACGACTGACATACCCTGTTTCCCCGAAAATAAGACCTAGCGTGATTGTCGGTGATGGCTGCAATATAAGCCCTACCCCCCAAATAAGACCTACAAGGACTTTAGCTTATTTTCGTGGAAACAGGGTAGGGCTTATATTGCAGCCATCACCGACAATCACGCTAGGTCTTATTTTCTGGGAAACAGGGTAGTATTGATGTTACATGCCCTGATATTATGCAAACATTGTGTTTTTTTGGGAGATAATTTTAAATTAATAAATAATTGTTGTACTGGATTACGCTATGTGGCTATGTGGAATTTTTTAAAATATTGCTTGCAATGAGCAAAATACAGATGAAAAGTGTCCAGTGAACAGCGAATATCCTTTTGATTGATAAGCGTGTTAATCAGCAGGGTCTGGTAAGTGGATTACCTACGGGGCTGTGGCACAAGCGGTGTGTTGATGGAGACTTGGGATCGCTGCTAATATTTTCTTCTATGATCGTCTAGTTTATACTCACCTGCCTTTCCTTAATGGACTTTCACTGAGTGGATCACCATTTGTTACTTTGTTTAAGTGGACTCTTAAGCAATTTCATTGATATTTTTAAATATTTGCTATTTTTGCTCTAGCGTTGCTGTTTTAGAGATTTTTCTTTAACATATATTTGATGAAATTACATTACTCAAGTTATTCTTCTTGATGTATTCTGTAATATTTGATGCATCTTGTTTTATTGTAGCAGCTGCTGACCATTGTTTATCAATATTTTTTCTGTGTGTGCTGAGGGAGGGATACTGAACATAGGTTTTTTTTTATCTCTCACTCTTTGATATTAATGTAATTTCATCACCTGTATGTCTAAAGAAATGCAGTATTTAGGCCTCATGCACACTACGTTTTTTGACATTTTTACAGCAGATGTTTTTGGCTGTAGACATTTTTTTCTACAGTCATTAAACTCCCCATCATGTTATCCTATGTGTCCATGCACACATAGGCTGTTATCAGCAGTTTTGGGCAGTGGCGTTTTTGAACAGTAAAAAACCCCCAAAACTAGTGGGTTCTGAGAAAAGTTTTCCAGCTGTAAAAATGCTTTAACCCTTAAAAACGCTGATAAATGTCGATAAAATTTTGATAAACGCTCAAAAACTTCGCTCTCCAGCATTTTTTAACATAAAAAATGATAAAAAAACTTGGAAAAACGCTAAAAAACGCATCCCTGAGTGTCTGTGTTCTAATCCTAAACATGCCACTTCATGTAGAGAATTTGTCTCATCTCCCAGGTCCTAAAACTGTCTAAAATGTTGGAATGTAGTATTTATGTGTAGGAGGGTTCCACCATCATTGTAAATCTTGCCAGATACACTATCTAGCCAAAAGTATTGGCACACCTGCCTTTACACACACATATGAACTTTAATAGAGATAGTCCTGACCCCCTTCCGCCCCCTCCTGGTGACATAATTTCCTCTTCCTGTTCAAGCTGGACAGCATGGAGCTGACTACTTCCTGGTTTTCCTGAATGTACAGCTATTCAGCACAACATCACACCAGAACCTTTGTCACCTACCTGGATTGTGTGAAGGAGCCTGTGGGACGCAGTAGAACTGCCAGGACTACATACTTATGACGCGCATGACTCCCACTTATATCTTGTAAGTGTTTTTAACCTTGTGCAATAAATGATACTGTTTTAATACTATACTTAGAAAGGTGCCTCCCCACCTTGTATCTTTTCTATCTTATATAAAGGGCTGCAGTGGGGGGGTTTGTTTGGCCTGAGAAGGCCAGGATTTTTTCTGTGATTTGTGGGGGAGAAGGAATGATATTGTGCATATTGACAAAAGTCCAACTAGGGCTGTTTGTTTGCTGAAACTCTTGTGCATTTTTTCCATCAAAAGTGGATTTATGTGGCCATGCTGTCAATGTTGTGTGTGTAGTGTTCCTGTCTGACCATGCAAACATGGTTTGGGAGCATGTGCTGATCTTCTATTCTTTGATCTCCTTTGCTTATTCATGTACACAGAAATGCTCAGGTCAGTGGTGACCTATGCATGTGTGTGGATTGTGGGTGTAATATTTTGAATATATGTGCCTTTTTTAATATTATGTTGGAATGCTTTGTAAGAATAATGAATGTTAAGTATGTTTATAAAATTTTGCAGATAAAAATTATGTGGGCTGGTGGGTGAGTTGTAGTATGAAATGTTATCCATTATACACTGAAACTAAGGCTGTGTCCACTCTAAGGTTTAGCCATTTTTTTTAGATTGTAAGCTCATATGAGCAGGGCCCTTAAAACCCAATTGCTAACTATTTTGTTTAATGTAGCACCATGTAGCCTGTAGAATCCTTTTTTTTTTTTTTTTTTTTAAGCTAGTAAACGAATGTACAAAATTTTGTTTCTACTGGCAAAATAAAAGTACATTATTGAGCTTTATGTGATTTTATTTGTTTCTCGTCTTTCTTTTTTTTAATTAGTTTGGGGGGTGGCGGTTTTGAGGAAGTGCAATATCTATCTTTTATACCTTAGAATTTCTATATGTATTTGTGCACCAAAAAAAAAAGAAACTCTTAAGCACACCTCCAAGTAAAAGAAAAAGGTTGACTCTTTATATATAACAGCTGTGGAGAATTGCAGGTAATTAATTCAGCTGGTGGATAGACAGTGTTTTATGTGTCCAGCCCTGGTTCACATTGGTGTGACTTGACATGTCAAATTTGGCGGCAATTGTACCGTTCTAATTGATGCGGCGATTGATATACGATTTCCTCCCGTTGTCAGTGTGAACCAGGGCTCAAACTAGACCTTTGCATTGCAGCGTCTGCTATCCCAGGGACACCATTTCTTACCAAACTCCCTTAAGTTTACCTTCAAATATTATTATATGTAGAAATATAGATTTGCATATCTGCAAATAAACGAAAGGAAAAAAATTCTAAACGTGGTTGCGATCAAATATTCGCAGCTACGATCAAGAGCATGGTTTCACCTTCTGACCCAGAAATGAGTCATTGTAATCATCCAGAAGTTCCTGTGCTGGTCAGGATCTCCATCTACGTGTACATGGCGAGGTCTCTCTTTGGCATAGAGGAGGTGCTGCTCATTTGCCAGGTAAGTGTAGGATATATACTTGTGCTTACTCAATGTGGGGGTGGATGTGGTAGTTAGATTTGGTGTGGGTGGGGTTCATTGATTTGTTCGGCATCACCACACATTTGCTTCTGGCCCATGTGCACACATCATTATAAATGGATTTCATTAGGTTATTTTCACACTTGGCCGACTTTTCATACAACTTGAGGTCCGTAAGGCCCCTTTCACACTTGTGCAACCTGAAAGTCCTGTGATTTTTGCAGCGCTTTTTGCAGCAAATTTGATGTGATTTGAAGCAATGCCAGTGTAATCTTGAGGTCTATGGTCGCAGGACAAGTTGCACAAGTGTTAAGGGGGCCTTAGGGCCGGTTCACACTGCTGTGCTGCCGGACATCGGATGTGATTTGGAAAAAGGAAAAAACTGCGCTATGATAAAAATAATGTACTAATCGTCCACAATGGAACTTGGATCAGCTGCGGCTTGACTGTATTACATAATTACAGAAAAACACATAAAAAATTGAATAAGCTGCGCTAAATCATAAACCCACATAAAATTCAATGGAGTAAAAATCATTAAACAAAATTTCAATATTAATGTGCAAAAATAGGCCTATCACCCCCAATCCTAAAGAATAAGGGTTATAGGATAATTAATCACAGTGAACAACGAAAGAAGAAAACCAAAAATAAAATAGTGAACACCCAATGTGTAATTATATAAACATTTGAATTCCAACAAAGTCCAATATAGATGAAAATCGTCAAATCTTCTACTGTGTAGCAAGTGCTTGATCCACCACCATACAGCCAAAATTACTACTTACCAGAATTTCATGACCCCCCACTACAGAGGGTCACCAACAGCATGTAACAATAGATATCTCCCACTTCAGAAGGGTCTCAGCTGTTCTCCTCCCTCCACCAATATCATGACCAGGTTGTCAAACAAGTATCCTTAGTTATCTTCCATATATTAGGTCATAAATACCAATTCCATGCAAAAGAAATGAAGCTCCAATGAAGCTCCAATAGTGTAAAACCTTTTAACCACTTAAGGACCGCCGTATTGCCATTGTACGTCATCGCAATGGCACAGGCAGGCACAAGCACGTACATGTACGTGCCTGCCTTCCAGCGGGTGGGGGGTCCGATCGGACGCCCTCCCGCTGGATACGGCGGTCCGGTTCGCTTCAGGAGCGATCCGAGATGAGGGGATGGCCGTTGGTTTCTGGCCACCCCCTCTCGATCGCTCCTGGCCAATGAGAAGCTTCCTCCCACTGTGTATAGTAAACACAGGCAGGGAGGAAGTGATGTCATTCTCGGGGGGGTCTTTTTGACCGGACTACGAGAAGAAGAAAAAGTAAGTCTTCACTAACACATAGGCACACACAGGCACACAACCCCCCCCCCCCCCCCAGTCACAGTGTCACTGATTGCAGTGATCATTTATTTACTGATCACAGTGTCAGTTGTAACAGTAAAAACTGTCAGGGCAGTTAGTGTTAGGTCCAGGGTAGCCCCCTACCCCTCAATAAAGGTTTAACCCCCTGATTGCCCCTAGAGTTAACCCTTTCACCCCCTTTTGCCAGTGTCACTAAGCGATCATTTTTCTGATCGCTGCATTAGTGTCGCTAGTGTCGCTAGTTTTTTTTTTTAGGTTCACCGCCAGGTTTTTATAGCGCTAGGTACCCCGATATACTACCCAATAATGGTTTTAACCCCCTGATTGCCCCTAGTTAACCCTTTCACCCCCTTTTGCCAGTGTCACTAAGCGATCGTTTTTCTGATCGCTGCATTAGTGTCACTAGTGCCGCTAGGTAGCTAGTTATTTTTTTAGGTTCACCGCCAGGTTTTTATAGCGCTAGGTACCCCCATATACTACCCAATAATGGTTTAACCCCCTGATTGCCCCTAGTTAACTCTTTCACCCCCTTTTGCCAGTGTCACTAAGCGATCATTTTTCTGATCGCTGCATTAGTGTCCCTAGTGTCGCTAGGTAGCTAGGTTTTTTTTTAGTTTCACCGCCAGGTTTTTATAGCGCTAGGTACCCGATATACTACCCAATAATAGTTTTAACCCCCTGATTGCCCCTAGTTAACCCTTTCACCCTCTTTTGCCAGTGTCACTAAGCGATCGTTTTTCTGATCGCTGCATTAGTGTCACTAGTGTCGTTAGGTAGCTAGTTATTTTTTTAGGTTCACTGCCAGGTTTTTATAGCGTTAGGTACCCCATATACTACCCAATAATGGTTTTAACCCCCTGATTGCCCATAGTTAACCCTTTCACCAGCGATCACAGTATAAGTGTCACTGGTGATGCTGGTTAGCTAGTTAGTTATTTAGGTTCCCCGTCAGGTTTTTATATAGCGCCAGGGACCCCCATATACTACCTAATAAAAATTTGAACCCCCCTGATTGCCCCTAGTTAACCCTTTCACCAGTGATCACCGTATAAGTGTTACGGGTGACTCTGGTTAGTTTGCTTTTTATAGCATCAGGGCACCCACCATTTATTACCCGGCGGGTGATATCAATTAGGTTTTAGGGTCAGGGTCTGCGTCGCCCCAGGCAGCGCTAGGTTAGTGCCAGTACCGCTAACACCCACATGCAAAGCATAAACCTCCTGTAGTGGTATAGAATCTGAACAGATCAATATCTGATCTGATCAGATCTATACTAGCGTCCCCAGCAGTTTAGGGTTCCAAAAAAACGCATTGTTAGCGGGATCAGCCCAGATACCTGCTAGCACCTGCGTTTTGCCCCTCTGCCCAGCCCACCCAAGTGCAGTATCGATCGATCACTTACAAAACACTAAACACATAACTGCAGCGATCGCAGAGTCAGGCATGATCCCTGCGATCGCTAACAGTTTTTTTGGTAGCATTTTATATTTAAATCCGGAAGGTAGTGCTTGGTTTTCGGGGTCCCGTACATGGCTAGGCTCCCAAAAAGTCCCCCACATGTGGTATCCCCGTACTCGGGAGAAGCAGCAGAATTTATTTTGGGGTGTAATTTGACTTATGCCCATAGCATGTGTGAGCAATATATCATTTAGTGACAACTTTGTGCAAAAAAAAAAAATTGTAAAATTCCTGCAACTTGTGGCAAAATATAAAATATTTCATGGACTCAACATGCCTCTCAGTAAATAGCTTGGGGTGTCTACTTTCCAAAATGGGGTCATTTGGGGGGGTTTTGTGTTATTTTGGCATTTTATGGCCTTCGAAACTGTGATAGGTAGTGAGGAGTGAAATCAAAAATTTGCACCCTTAGAAATCCTGAAGGCAGTGATTGGTTTTCGGGGTACCGTACGCCGCTAGACTCCCAAAAAGTCCCACATATGTGGTATCCCCGTACTCAGGAGAAGCAGCAGAATATATTTTGGGGTGGAATTCCACATATAACTATGGCATGTGTGAGCAATATATCATTTAGTGACAACTTTTTGTAAACTTTATTTATTTTTATTTTTTTGTGTCATTATTCAATCACTTGGGACAAAAAAAAAATATTCAATGGGCTCAACATGCCTCTCCACAACTTCCTTGGGGTGTCTACTTTCCAAAATGGGGTCATTTGGGGGGGGTTTGTACTGCCCTGCCATTTTAGCACCTCAAGAAATGAGATAGGCAGTCGTAAATTAAAAGCTGTGTAAATTCCAGAAAATGTACTCTAGTTTGTAGACGCTATAACTTTTGCGCGAACCAATAAATATACGCTTATTTACATATTTTTTACTAAAGACATGTGGCTGAATAAATTTTGCACTAAATGTTTGACTAAAATTGAGTTTATTCGATTTTTCTTATAACAAAAAGTAGAAAATATCATTTTTTTCTCAAAATTTTCGGTCTTTTTCCATTTATATCGCAAAAAAATTAAATCGCAGAGGCAATCAAATACCATCAAAAGAAAGCTCTATTTGTAGGAAGAAAAGGACGCAAATTTCGTTTGGGTACAACATTGCATGACCGCGCAATTACCAGTTAAAGCAGTGCAGTGCGAAATTGTAAAAAGACCTCTGGTCCTTAGGCTGTTTATTGGTCCGGGGCTGAAGTGGTTAATATAACTCATGTATAAAAACAAAAATGCACTTACAAAGCACAAAGGAAAGATCAGCCTTAAGTCCGATGCGCCGGCTGGAGGTAAACGGACAAACTCATCGTTCCTGGGTACAAATCCTTCTCAAAGGGTGACGTCAGCGCATCGCTCAGCCCTATGCGTTTCGCAAAAAATTGCGTCATCCAGGGGCCTTCACTGTGTTAACTGTGATTAATTATCCTATAACCCTTATTCTTTAGGATTGGGGGTAATAGGCCTATTTTTGCACATTAATATTGAAATTTTGTTTAATGATTTTTACTCCATTGAATTTTATGTGGGTTTATGATTTAGCGCAGATTATTCAATTTTTTATCGGATGTGATTTGCCCACACTGCAAATCACATGTAATGTCTGTGTGATGCAAACTCCAGCCATACAGATTGGTCCAAATGCAAATTCAACCATACAAACCTGCACAGGCCCTTTTCTTGGTCCGCAGCAAAATCGTATCGCATGGGTGTTGTCTGAATTTGCAGTTCGCTCTGAAAATCAGTTTGCATATCGCAGAGTGAACTGCAAATTCAGACAACACCCATGCGATACGATTCTGCTGCGGACCAAGAAAAGGGCCCTGTGCGGTTTTGTATGGTTGAATTTGCATTCGGACTAACCTGTATGGCTGGAGTTTGCATCACTGCTTTCTACTGACATTCCCAGCAGTTTGCATATGACAGTGTGAACTGCCTGCGAGTTGTATGCGATGTGGAACCCGCATTGGATTTGCAGGGTTTCCGCATCGCTCCAGTGTGAACCGGGCCTGACCCTAGGTTCAAACCTATGCATTTTTTAGTGCATCTTGCAGTTTGCAGAAACACTCTACAGTCCATTTTAACATGGTTTCCTATGGTACTAGTTCACATCTATGCGTTTTGTGGCCAGAGTGTTTTTGCAAATGGTCAGGGGCTTTTTCACAGGATTTGCAGGTAATAGACTTCACTGAAACCGCACCAAAAACACAACTCTTGCATTTGTGATGCGATTTTAGGTGTGTTTTGCTGTTATTTTAACACTGTATATAGCTGGTTGCTAACTGAGGGGCTGGGAAGTCAGCTGCCGCATCCTTAACAACTGAGTCATCAGCTGTCAGTGACTTCCCCACTGAAAGTAAAAAAAAAACAAAAAAAAATGCCAACCAAAAAATGGCATGGGCCCCCCTCAGGTCTATACCAGGCTCTTTGGGTCTAGTATGGACCCCGGAGGGAACCCCCCCCAATGCCATTTTTTTCTACTTTTGGCGTGGGGGGGGGGTCCCCTCAAAATCCATGCCAGACCCTTATCCGAGCACACAACCTGGCAGGCCACAGAAAAAGAGGGGAGCCGAGAGGAAGCCCCCTCCTGAACTGTACCAGGCCACATGCCCTCAGCATGGGGAGGGTGCTTTGGGCCCCCCCAAAACACCTTGTCCCCATGTTGATGAGCACAAGGGCCTCTTCCCGACAACCCTGGCTGTTGGTTTCCGGGGTCTGCGGTCAGGGGGCTTATCGGAATCCGGGAGTCCTAAGGAGTAATACGGGGGCCCCCAGATCCTGGCGCCACACCCTATGTGAATAAGTATGGAGTAAATCATACCCCTACCCATTCACCTGGGGGGGGGAAAGTCAATAAAAAAACACACTAGACAAGTTTTTAAAGTAGTTTATTAGACAGCTCCGGGGGTCTCTTCCATCTTCGGGGGTCTCTTCTGACTCCTCAGGCCTCTTCTCCCGCTCTCCGACCTCTTCTCCCGCTCTCCGATTCTTCTCCCCTTCTCTCCTCCGCTATCTTCTACTCTTTCACAGCTCTTTTGCTAGCGGTGGCCCGGTGTTTTCCGTCCGTCTTCTTCCGATGTTGACACAAAGCTCTTTCCTGCTGCAATGCTGTGTGCACAGTGCGCTACGACTTATATAGGCATGGAGCGGGGTCCCCGGGTGAGTCACCCGGTGACCCCGCCCCTTGTGACGACACAGTCCCAGCATGCCCAGGGTTGTGTAAGGGTTGTGGGGATGAGGCCCTTTGTCCTCATCAACATGGGGAACAATGTGTCTTGGGGGGGACCCCAAAGCACCCTCCCCATGTTGAGGGCATATGGCCCGGTATGGTTAGAGAGGGGGGTGCTCTCTCACCCCCCCTCTTTTCCTGCAGCCTGCCATGTTTGCTCGGATAAGGGCCTGGTATAGATTTTGAGGGGACCCCCACGCAATTTTTTTTCCCCTGCAGGGTTCCCCTTAATATTCATACCAGACCCAAAGGGCCTGGTAATGGACTGGGGGAGGGGGGACTCGCCTCCCCCAGTCCCCGAGAGCAGTTTTAAAAGAAATTTTTTCCTTTAGAAATGTAATTTTGCTGCGGTACTGTTCTAAACATGAGAAAGATGCGCTACTTTACAGGCATACTAAGGACATCTCTCCGGCACAATATTTAAAGGAATATTTCATTTTTATTGTTTCACTTTGAGCATTATTGAAATCACTGCTCCTGAAAAAAATTACTGTTTTTAAATAATTTTTATTGCATTGATACCCGGGTCCACATACGCTTTTTATGGAAATAACTTGCATATAAGCCTTTAAAATTAGCACTTTTGATTTTTCATGTTTGTGTCCCATAGACTTTAACGGTGTTCACACAAATTTTTTGCCTGTTGGCAAGTTCTGGTGCGAATTAATGCTTCAAATGCAAAACATTATTGTATAGAATGAATGGAAGAATCAAACATTAGTAATAGTATTTTCTATTTATGATTGTGCTCAGCTCCATACCTTAGTGGTATGCCCTTCTACCATTAAAGGTTCAAGCCATGGGTTTGAATCCCACCAATAGTATCACCTTCTGAAAACATACATTGTACTCAGCAGCATAATTGGCAAATGCACATCAGTTTGGTTTATCCCATCATTTTAACTCTTCAAATGCATGCAGTGGTATGGAATTATTCAAAAATGTTATAGTGTGGAATTTCCAAATATCCAGCTATTCAAAAATCAAGGGGGGGGGGGGGGAGGTGTAGGGTCCCTACGCCCCCCCCCCCCCCCCTTGATTTTTGAATAGCTGGATATTTGGAAATTCCACACCATAACATTTTTGAATAATTCCATACCATTGCATGCATTTGAAGAGTTAAAATGATGCAATAAACTAAACTGATGTGCATTTGCCAATTATGCTGCTGAGCTTCCTGAACCATACCAGGCCACATGCCCTCAACTTGACAATTCCTTTATTAAAAATGTGTTCATCTTTCCCCCACTTCTTCCTTCGGTTCTCTCCTTCTTCCTCCAGCTGCCTCTTCCATAACTTCTTCCTCCGGCTTCTTCATTCCCCACTTTGTCCTCCAGTCTTTCTCCTCCCCCGTTCCCTCCACCAACCCGCTGAACATGAAAGTAACGACCCTCCTCTGGCGCTGCGGCCAGCCGACCTGCTCGCTTCCATAGCGCACATTTCATATATAGCTATGGGGCGTGGCCGCTGGATGATGCTGCCGGAGAAAGATGGAGAAGACCGGAGGAATAAGTAAAAAATCTAAGGAAGACTGGAGGAAGAAGCAGGGGGGAAAGAAGACATTTTTAATAAAGGAATTGTCAAAAACCGGCTATTGTCTTTTGTCACATTTCACTGCTTTGTTTGAATGTATAGGGGTACAATGTATCCCATACCCATTCACATAGGGGGGGGGGGTCTGGGATCTGGGGGCTCCCTTGTTAAAGGGGGCTTCCAGATTTCCGATAAGCCCCCCCACCCGCAGACCCCCACAACCACAGGGGACAAGGTGTTTTGGGGGGTACTTCAAAGCACCCTTCCCATGTTAAAGGCATGTGGCCTGGTATGGTTCGGGGGGGGGGGGGCACTTTTCTTAGATTTTTACTTTATACTGCCGGGAACCGGCAATTCATTACAGCCACAAGCAATTTTAAATGAAATTTTTCAAGAAATTTCATTTTGCTGCAGTACAGTAATAAACATGGGAACGATGCACTACTTTACAGGCATACTAAGGACACCCCTCAGACATGATATTTAACCACTTCAATACCAGGCACTTAAACACCTTCCTGCCCAGACCAATTTTGAGCTTTCAGCGCTGTCGCACTTTGAATGACAATTGCGCGGTCATGCTACACTGTACCCAAATGAAATTTTTATCATTTTTTTCCCACAAATAGAGCTTTCTTTTGGTGGTATTTGATCACCTCTGCGGTTTTTATTTTTTGCTAAACAAATAAAAAAATACCGAAAATTTTGAAAAAAATTTTTTTTTTTGTTTCAGTTTCAAAACTTTGCAAATAAGTAAGTTTTCTCCTTCACTGATGGGCACTGATGGGGTTACACTGATGGGCAATGATAAGGCGGCACTGATGGGCACCGATGAGGTGGCACCAATGAAGTGGCACTGATGAGGTGGCATTGATGGACACCGATATGTGGCACTGATAGGCGGCACTGATGGGTGGCACTGATGGGCGACACAGATGGGCACTGATAGGTGGCACAAATTGGCACTGATAGCTGGCACGGATTGGCATGGATGGGCATGGATAGTCGGCACAGATGGGCATGGGTTAGTCGGCACAGGTGGGCATGGGTAGGCGGCACAGGTGGGCATGGGTAGGCGGTACAGGTGGGCATGGATGGGCACTGATAGGTGGCATGGATGGGCACTGATAGGCGGCACAGATGGGAACTGATAGGCGGCATTGTATTATAATATATTGTACTAATGGATGCCAATCAGTGCCAATCAATAATGCATGCCAATCAGTGATGCCCATTGTGGGCACTGATTGACATCCATTATGGGCACTGATTGGCATCCATTGTGGCACTGACTGGAATCCCTGGTGGTCTAGGGTGGCATACCTTGTCCTGGGCATCCCTGGTGGTCTGGTGGCGTCCCTGGTGGTCCAGTGTGGGCATCCTCGGGGGGCTGTGCTGATAATCGATCAGCACAGACCCCCCTGTCAGAGGAGCAGCCGATCGGCTCTCCTCTACTCGCGTCTGACAGACGCGAGTGAGGAAAAGCCGATCACCGGCTTTTCCTATTTACACTGTTATCAGCCGTGATTGGACACGGCTGATCACGTGGTAAAGAGTCTCCGTCGGAGACTCTTTACCGAGATCGTAGTTGCCGGGTGTCAGACTGACACCCCGCAACAACGATCGCCGCGATGCGCGCCCCCGGGGGCGCGCAGCGGCTCATAATCCTGATCACGTCATATGACGTCCGGTCAGGATTATGCAACCACTTTGCCACCGTCTATTTGTTATAGGGCGGGCGGCAAGTGGTTAAAGAATTTTTTAATTTTTATTGTTTGACTTAAAGCATTATTAACATCCAATTGATACATGTCCCCTGGGGCTGGACACAAGTCCCCATACACTTTTTATGGCAAAGAACTTGCATATAAGCCTTTAGTGAGAACTTTTGGATTTTGCAGGTTCGAGCCCCATTGACTTCCACTATTCCCGCATATGTGACCTGACAGAAATGTTTACCGGCAATAGCACTGGTTTCCATTTACATTAGCGCTCAGTTTCTGAGAGTTGAAATCTTAATTGGCCTTAATAGGGCGCTATTTTCCAGGACTGCAGGGTCATTTATTGGCGCTATAGTAAATGACCCCCAGCAGGGCCGCTGTTAAAAATCATGGGGCCCCGTACAGTCTACCTGGCGGGGCCCCCCACATAAGGGGCCCCCCACACAGCAGGGAAAAGACTTTCACTCTGGGCACGGTGAATAACCACAATATTTTAGATATGTGGGAGAGCAGTATGCAGTATGGCCAACTTTATGCTCAGAGCCCAGGCCCAGTCTCTACCTCCACCTAACATCCCCCAACTTCACAAGTACCTGGTCCTGCTGGCTTCTTTTATCTGGGGTCCTCATGCAGTGCTTCTCCTGGGGTGGGGGGCTTGGATCCTCTGGATCTGGTAGCGTGGGGACAGGCCAGAAGCTGAGCTCCTCTAAAACCTCTGCTCCTTCCACCTGGGCACGAAGTTGGACAGCCGGAAGCAGAAAGCAAAGTATTTAAACACTTTCGGGAGTAATCTTCAGCCGTATGTCCAGACAATTACATTACACAAGTCCCGGCCGGCGTATCGATATAGAAGAGACTGGGACTTGTGTAATGTACTGTATGTAATAGTCTGGACATACGGCTGCAGATTACTCCCAAAAGTGTTTAAATAATTTGCTTTCTGCTTCCTCCCATGCACACTACATGGGACCCTAGCTCAGGATTAGTATAGTCCCTATAATGTGGGAGTCCCCCCCCTCTGCCTCTGGGCCCCCCTACAGGGCAGGGCCCAGTACAGGAGGGCTGGTGGTCCCCCCCTATCAGCGGCCCTGACCCCCAGTATATATTATATAGTTATAAATGCAAACAAAAGCCAGCAGTTGCAATCTACAGTGCCCAGAGCAACCAATCAAAACACATTGTATACTCATGTTTCAGTATAGCAAATTTTAATTGTTTTATAGGGATTACTGCAGTTTGCGCTTGGCTATTTTTCTCCTTTTGACTTTTATTGAATAAGCCTAAATCTTAAATTTTCAGAAATCATTGGTTAGAACTATGTATTCACGCTAATATTGTGTAAAAGCAGTTTTAAGAAAGGACCACTAAGGACCTGGCCTAAGGTTGAAAAAATGTATTGGGCTGCATGTTTCATTTTCTTATTGCAAATCTTTTCTGCAAGCCTCTGAGGATGAAGCAATAATACATTTGTAATTTTGCATTACATGGGGACTACAAGTATTTATTTGATGTGAAGTGCACATAGGTCACAAGGTCCAGGTTTGTAATGGCAGCGCAGTTAAACCAGACTCAAAATCAAGCCATCAATGTGACACAGTTGTTATTATTTATCCTGTGCTTACAAGTGTATTATTATATAAAACAAAATACAACCCCCTGCAAGGTACCTTTTGCTCATGTTGAGGGAACAAGGGCCCCATTACCACATATGGTCAAGAGGATGTGGGTGTTTGTGGGGGGAGAGAATTATTACAATCTTGAACCCCTGTTACAATAAGGGGGGGGCAGATATCCAGCCCCTTCCTAGGGGGATGAGTACATTAGTACACTCCCACACTGTGAAAAAGTCCTATAAAGACAATAAAAAAGAAAACAACCTCCCAGGATGTAAAATCCATCATCAAAGACACACTCTGATGCAGCATCAATCATGATAACCCCACAACAATTTGCCGCCTGATAATGTTGACCCTATCATGACAACTCCTTGCCCAACAATCATGCCCCTCTGATGGCACTACAGGTGCAACATGACAGATTTACAAACAGCATCCAACCAGTGAGCTTTCATTTTGCTGGGGTAATGCAGCTGGAAAAAATCTTCAAGTGGTGGGTTGTTATCATAGAAGCAGTGAGGCAACATTGTCAGAGGGGCAGGTTTTGGTGATTGACACTGAATTTACATTCATTGTTTACATTTTTTTTGGTATTTTTATCAAAGGACTTTGTCACAATGTGTGCTGTTTGTTTGTTTTGCCTATTTGTGGGAATGGGTAATGGGTACTAATGTACCCCTGTAATCATTCCATTTGGGCTGGTAGATATCAGATGACCTTTTTTCTAAAGTCCCCCCCCCCCCAAATCCTCTCAGGAACTGGATGTGGGGGAAGTGGCCCCTGTCCCCTCAACAAAGGGTCACCAGTTGCCTTGGGGGGGGGGTCTTTATTGCCCTCCCAATGTTGACAGGCATTAGGCTGCATGCCTGGAGGGTAACATCGTTGGACAACAGGTGGACCAGCTTCTTTGAGCAGCAGATCATTGTGATTGATGCTGGATCTCCTCTGCTGGATAACACAGGTATTAAGGGGGGTGGCAGCAAGATATCGGGGGGCCCCCTTATTGGAGCTTCCACATTTCTATAAGTCCTCCTCAAAAAATACCTACATCCCCCTAGAACTAGATGTGGGGAAGAGATTCTTGTCCCTCAACATTGGGGCTTTGAAAGGAGTTTAAGGTCTGTTCACTCACCTTTGCATAGCCCCCCCCCCCCCCAATGTTGAAAAGCATGTGGCTGACTGGAATCCCTGGTGGTCTAGGGTGGCATACCTTGTCCTGGGCATCCCTGGTGGTCTGGTGGCGTCCCTGGTGGTCCAGTGTGGGCATCCTCGGGGGGGCTGTGCTGATAATCGATTAGCACAGACCCCCCTGTCAGAGGAGCAGCCGATCGGCTCTCCTCTACTCGCGTCTGACAGACGCGAGTGAGGAAAAGCCGATCACCGGCTTTTCCTATTTACACTGTTATCAGCCGTGATTGGACACGGCTGATCACGTGGTAAAGAGTCTCCGTCGGAGACTCTTTACCGAGATCGTAGTTGCCGGGTGTCAGATTGACACCCCGCAACAACGATCGCCGCGATGTGCGCCCCCGGGGGCGCGCAGCGGCTCATAATCCTGATCACGTCATATGACGTCCGGTCAGGATTATGCAACCACTTTGCCACCGTCTATTTGTTATAGGGCGGGCGGCAAGTGGTTAAAGAATTTTTTAATTTTTATTGTTTGACTTAAAGCATTATTAACATCCAATTGATACATGTCCCCTGGGGCTGGACACAAGTCCCCATACACTTTTTATGGCAAAGAACTTGCATATAAGCCTTTAGTGAGAACTTTTGGATTTTGCAGGTTCGAGCCCCATTGACTTCCACTATTCCCGCATATGTGACCTGACAGAAATGTTTACCGGCAATAGCACTGGTTTCCATTTACATTAGCGCTCAGTTTCTGAGAGTTGAAATCTTAATTGGCCTTAATAGGGCGCTATTTTCCAGGACTGCAGGGTCATTTATTGGCGCTATAGTAAATGACCCCCAGTATATATTATATAGTTATAAATGCAAACAAAAGCCAGCAGTTGCAATCTACAGTGCCCAGAGCAACCAATCAAAACACATTGTATACTCATGTTTAATTTTGCATTACATGGGGACTACAAGTATTTATTTGATGTGAAGTGCACATAGGTCACAAGGTCCAGGTTTGTAATGGCAGCGCAGTTAAACCAGACTCAAAATCAAGCCATCAATGTGACACAGTTGTTATTATTTATCCTGTGCTTACAAGTGTATTATTATATAAAACAAAATACAACCCCCTGCAAGGTACCTTTTGCTCATGTTGAGGGAACAAGGGCCCCATTACCACATATGGTCAAGAGGATGTGGGTGTTTGTGGGGGGAGAGAATTATTACAATCTTGAACCCCTGTTACAATAAGGGGGGGGCAGATATCCAGCCCCTTCCTAGGGGGATGAGTACATTAGTACACTCCCACACTGTGAAAAAGTCCTATAAAGACAATAAAAAAGAAAACAACCTCCCAGGATGTAAAATCCATCATCAAAGACACACTCTGATGCAGCATCAATCATGATAACCCCACAACAATTTGCCGCCTGATAATGTTGACCCTATCATGACAACTCCTTGCCCAACAATCATGCCCCTCTGATGGCACTACAGGTGCAACATGACAGATTTACAAACAGCATCCAACCAGTGAGCTTTCATTTTGCTGGGGTAATGCAGCTGGAAAAAATCTTCAAGTGGTGGGTTGTTATCATAGAAGCAGTGAGGCAACATTGTCAGAGGGGCAGGTTTTGGTGATTGACACTGAATTTACATTCATTGTTTACATTTTTTTTGGTATTTTTATCAAAGGACTTTGTCACAATGTGTGCTGTTTGTTTGTTTTGCCTATTTGTGGGAATGGGTAATGGGTACTAATGTACCCCTGTAATCATTCCATTTGGGCTGGTAGATATCAGATGACCTTTTTTCTAAAGTCCCCCCCCCCAAATCCTCTCAGGAACTGGATGTGGGGGAAGTGGCCCCTGTCCCCTCAACAAAGGGTCACCAGTTGCCTTGGGGGGGGGTCTTTATTGCCCTCCCAATGTTGACAGGCATTAGGCTGCATGCCTGGAGGGTAACATCGTTGGACAACAGGTGGACCAGCTTCTTTGAGCAGCAGATCATTGTGATTGATGCTGGATCTCCTCTGCTGGATAACACAGGTATTAAGGGGGGTGGCAGCAAGATATCGGGGGGCCCCCTTATTGGAGCTTCCACATTTCTATAAGTCCTCCTCAAAAAATACCTACATCCCCCTAGAACTAGATGTGGGGAAGAGATTCTTGTCCCTCAACATTGGGGCTTTGAAAGGAGTTTAAGGTCTGTTCACTCACCTTTGCATAGCCCCCCCCCCCCCCAATGTTGAAAAGCATGTGGCCTGGTATAATTTGGGAAGGTGGTTGGGATGCATGCTTTCTGGCCATCCTTTCTTATCCCCAGCCTGCATGCCAGAATAAGGGTCTCATTTTGAGTTTTAAATGCTAAACTCTCCTTTAAGAAAAAATAATAAATGCACATATTGTTGCAGGAAAAATATGTGTGTGTATTTATTATTTTTTTCTGATGAGCCTGTAGAGCATTGCACCCTTGATCAGTAGATAGCGGGTGCAATGTAAGGCTCCTGCAGACACTTCCTCCAGCTTGCCTGCCCATACTTCCATACAGACAGACAGTTACAACGCTGGAGGAAAAGTCAGTGAACTTTAAGGGAGTTCATTAGCACCCTTGCAGTTCATGCCAAACTACAAGTTGCCTGCTGCAGTGGGGAAGACACTTGTATTTCATGAATTCACAGATTTCTGTGAATGAATGAGGCTGCTATGTGGGGGTGGAGCCCTGTACAACCGCACTGTTGAAAAGTGACAGTGGGTGTGGGGAGAGGATCTCCTGCTGACAAGGGGGAGGCATACCTGGAGCATGTCACACATTACAACCTTAATACACGTGTAACGTGTTCCAAAAAATTTGAAATCCTTTAAGAGGAACTCCACTTTTTTTGTTATATGATTTTTAAAGTACTATGTTGTACTGTTTAGTAACTTTAGATGAAACTTTAAGGCATCCCCAAGCATGTTATATAAAGGATTTGTGTATTTTCCAATGTTGCTGCATGGGAAAAAAAACACTCTCCCCACTGAACAGTATTTACATTTTTTTTTTCTTTTTTGGAGTGGTACATGTCCTATATGGTGGTGCCCAGCTATCCAGCTATGCATATTTTAACAATAACCTGCAAGTTAGTATAGTGCTGCCTCCTGACAAGCATGTGCTATATGTTTTTCAAAGTTAATTCTCCTAAAACCACAGTTGGGTTTTGGGGCTAATTTTACAAAATTTATGGTTTCAGTACCAGGCTGGGTTGCACTGGGTTCTCCTTGACCTCAGGTGTTGCTGTCATCGCTGGCAAGTGTGAGAACGCAGTCTAGCTGGGTGTATTGAAGATTATTTAAGGTACTGACATCACGTGCTTAAGGGGTTCCATCCGTTCCTGTCCACACAATATTGTCTATCTGTTTGGTTCTGGTCCTCCTGACCAGCCCCCATGGCCCTCCTGGCCTGGGGTGCGGAACCATGCATTTTCAAGTCTCGAGTCTGAGGCGACGGAACTGCAGGGACAGGCCTGACTGGATATCGGGTTCTATTGATTCAAAGGTGGTCTGGTGCCGTCTCATCTAAGGGAGAGGCCCAGCAACTGGAGAAGCACCCAGGGGAGGACTCTTCAGGAGAAGGCCGTGCGCAAGGCTGGCTTCCCTGAAAGAGCCTGGAGGCTCAGCTGAAGGACACTTCATGGATCTACACTTATACAGTATTGTCGGACCGGCTGAGAGATACTGGTACTGTATGATAGCTCTTTAAATTTGTCTATGTCTCTCAGTTACATTCAAGTCTGTGGCAGAGACTTTTCTCAAGTATTCTACATTCAAGTCTGTGGCAGAGACTTTACTTAACACCCCACCGGTGTTAAGTAAAATCCAGCTGTGAAACGGTTATTCTCTGGATTTCTTTCTATTTTTTCAGTCCAAAGTACCTGAACTTAATCTTAACCCTCTACCCTAAACTGAGAGACTCTGTTTAAACTTCAAATAAATAACCTAAAAGAAGATTCAGTGTGAGTTTCCACATTTCTTTGGGCCATTTACCACGGGAAACCCTAGATGGAGAAACAGTCAAGAAGGTAATGGTAAGCCCAATAAAACCAGCAGTTCCTTCAGGGTCAGTGCTACATTAGCTTTGAAAAGGAGCAGAATAAAAGGGTAAGATTTGATTCCCCTAGACTTCAATAGGGTTTAGAGCTATGTTAAGGGTTCAGTGATTTCCTGCTGCATCTCCTGTAAAAGTAACTTTGCTCAGTTCGCTCATATCACGTAATATCAAGTATATAGCATGTTTATATGCTTAGGATTTATTAGCAGTTCAGAGCTCGTAGTAAATCGTCAACTAACAATAGCACAGCATGGTTCTGATGCCACAATGAATGAAGCCGCCTTGCTCCAATAATCCAGTGGCAGCTTTTGCCACCATGTAATTAATGATTTGGGGTTTAGGAAATGTTTTCTGCCTCACCTGGCATTCACCCATTTGTTTAAATGTTGTAGATTGTATTAGCAGATTTCTGAGTTTGCATTTTCACAAAGATGCCGGAGCTCATTTTCAGTACTGAGCTCAGCTATAAGGACACTGTAATTTATCCTCCCATGTAAATTATAGTAATCTGACATCATGCTACAAATCTCCTGAAAATTTTATTGTGCTTTAAATGCAATGCAAGTATATATTAGCAGCCTGTCAAAGCATTTAATACTGACTTTAAGAGGCCTCATGTTGGTATTACATTTGTATCCTGTTTACCCTCTGCTGAGAGGAAATTGCATGTTTATAAGAGTCTAGATGAATAATGAAAAGAGAAATAACCCTTAAAACCAAACTCCAAGCACAAAATAATTTTTTTTTTGATATCTTCCTCAATAGCCACAATGTATATAAATCTCTTTTTGAGGACCAAATGCATTTGTAAACCCAGTTATTGCCTTGTAAAGGTAGTGGTAATATTGTCACTGCGCTGTATATGTCCTGTGCGGAGAGCAGAGCTGTGGGAGGAACCCAACATGGGCTGCCTGCGGAAAACTACAGGAAGGGGGCAAGACCAGTCACCTTGCAGAAATGAGGGAGAGCAACATTTAATGGTTTTGATTACAGGAAGCTCCTGCATAGAGACAAGGTTTCATAGTGGATTACAGCCCAGATATCAAAGAAATACACAAAACACATCCAAAATGCAATTAAGAATACACATGTCCCTTGTATTTATACAATATTTGCTTATTCTCTAGTTCAACATTATAGCAGTTGAATTTGCAACCAACGCGGCATGGTAATGTATTCCCCTCTTTTCTTGGTCCAGAAGAACGGTGCATGGAGACCTGTAATAGACTTGATGCATCTAAATCGCTTCAGAAGAAAGGAGAAGTTCAAGATGGAAACTCTGTCCAAGATCCAACAGTCAGTGCAGCCAGGGGACTGGCTTGTCTCAATAGATCTCAAAGACGCCTATTTTCACGTCCCGGTGGCAACAGAGTTCCAACAATTTCTTTGTTTCTCCATAGGCCAGCTTCATTTGCAGTTTACATGCCTTCCCTTCGGTCTGTCAACTTCTCCTCGTACATTCTCGAAGGTCCTGCTAGCAGTCGTGACATTATTAAGAATCAGGAAAATCTGGATTCATCATTACCTGGACGATCTGCTTCTTCTGGCTCAGGACAGAGATTGTCTCTTGGAACACAGGGATCAGGTCATCACAACCCTCAAGGAATTCGGGTGGCTCCTGAATTAGGAGAAAAGCCAGTTAGTTCCTGCGCAGTCTCTCGTGTTCCTTGGAGCTCTTTTCGACACGGCAATAGGTACCATCTCTCTGCCCGAAGAGAAGGTTGCAGTAGTGCGGGACAGGGTTCGCCTGGCTCTCTCTTCTTTTCATCTCAGTGCTCTTCATTGCCTAAGGATCATAGGCATCATGGTGTCCACCATACCGATGGTGAAGTGGGCACAATGGAGGATGCGCCCCTTTCAGATGGGCTTCCTTCGCCAATGGTCGGGAGAGAAAGTCCAGTCCATCGGTATCACTCAGACCATGAGAGGTTCCCTCCTCTGGTGGCTGCGTCGAGAGAACCTGCTAAATTGCCACTCCCTTCTTCCAATCAAATGGATCACAGTGACGTCAGATGCCAGCAACAAGGGTTGGGGGTCGCATTGTCTGACGGAGGTGGCTCAGGGCATTTGGGACTTCCCCTCTCGGGGAATAGTGTCAAATGTTCTAGAATTACGTGCAGCCTTCCTAGCCTTGTTGGCCTTCCCGCATCTGATAGTGGGAACATCCGTAATCCTCAGGCTGGACAATACGACTGCGGTAGCCTACATAAGGAAGCAAGGGGGCACCAGAAGTCGGTCTCTGCTGCGGGAAGTAGATCCAATCATGCGTTGGGCCCAGAAGAATCTGACCAACTTAACGGCAGCCTATGCGCCTAGAGTTCTCAACGTCCAAGCGGACTTTCTCTCACGAATCCACTTGGACAACAACGAGTGGGCTCTTCACGAAGATGTCTATCAGTGGGTTATAACCTTGGGGATTTCTCCAGAAGTGCATCTCTTCGCCTCCCGTTACAACAGGAAGCTAACAAAGTTCTATTCGAGGTTCAAGGATCCGCAAGCCTATAGGATAGATGTCCTAACAGAGCAGTGGTGGTTCCACAAGGCATACGCCTTTCCTCCAATGCCGATTGTCTTTCAGTTTCTGAGGAGACTCAGATGGGAAGAAGTAGAGGTAATAGCAATAATTCCGCATTGGCCCAACAGGCCTTGGTTTCCTCTCCTATCTTTCCTCGGTTTCCGGGATCCGGATCCTCTCCTCCCATCCAGACGGGATCTGCTCTCCCAAGGCTCGATTCTCCATCCATGTCCGGCTCACCTACAGTTGAGGGCCTACTTCTCAAGTGCAAGGAGACGAAGCGCTAATAAAGTATATGAATGGATCTGGGCTAAGTTTGTATCCTATATGTCCTCCAGAACGAATTCCTACGCATCACCTGCAGTTCAAGACATTTTGGGTTTTCTGCAATTAGGCCTGGACCTACCCTTGTCAGTTAGTTCCCTTCGTGTTCAAGTCTCTGCTATCTCCACATTCACAGGGGTCTCGTGGGCCAAGCATGCCCTTATCCAACAGTTCTTCAAAGGGGCAGTGAGGCTGAGACCCCAGAGGAAACCCAGGTTCCCTAAATGGGACCTACCACTAGTTTTGGACTTTTTTTTCCCATTTTGATAAGTCTCTTTCCATCAGAGAACTCGCCATGAAAACTGCCTTTCTGGTGGCGGTCACCTCGGCAAAGAGGGTATCAGAGATCCAGGTTCTAGGAGTCAAAGAACCTTTTCTAACATTCTTCCCGGACAGGGTGGTCCTAGTTCCAATGTTAAGGTCAAACCCTAAGGTCACCTCGGTTTTTCACGAGAATCAGGAGATCTCTCTTCCCACATTCAGGTCCTTGGGTTCCTCGGATGTTCATCCGCTAGATGTTGGTCGCTCATTAAAGCTATACCTGGACGCTACAGCTCCATTTTGTCAGTCTGATTTTCTGTTTGTTCTGTTCTGTGGGAAGAACAAGGGCACCAGGGCGTCAGTCAGATCAATTGCGGCATGGATAGTTCAAGCAATCCAGTGGGCATACAGAGAAAGGGGCTTGGCTCCTCCTCAGGCGGTAACGACGCATTCAACCAGAAGTCTTTCTACCTCGTGGGCAGCCTCACGCCATGTGGCTCCTGACGTTATCTGCAGGGCGGCTTCGTGGTCTTCAATCCACACCTTTATGACTCATTATTGTGTTGAGCCGGCGGCTCTATCCTCAGTTGTCTTTGGTGTTAAAGTTTTGTCGGTTGACAGTGTCAAATAAATCTTTGTTTGTTCAGCATTTTTCCCACCCGGGTGTGTTTTGGAGAGTTATTTCCCACACGTTGGCTGCCATGGAGTCTGTCAGGAAAACAGAAAATTTATATCAAAATACTTACCGTAATTTTCCTTTCCTGATGGACTCCATGGCAGCAGGAGTTCCCTCCCAAATGGCTGAAGTAGGATAGTTACCGAACACGGCCTCTGGCAGGGAGCAAAGATATATGGGAGTATCGTCCTATAGGGTAATGGAGGCGGGACTAAACCCACACGTTGGCTGCCATGGAGTCCATCAGGAAAGGAAAATTACGGTAAGTATTTTGATATAAATTTTCAGTTTTTCAAGCATTTTTCCCTTCATATACTGTAAAAATAATAATAAAATGCTTACACTCCTAAACACTCTTAAAAGCTTTTACTAGCTACTAAAACGCTACTATAAGCTGGCACAAAAATGCTATTATGAAAGTTTTTTTATCAAGCATTTATTTCTAGCATGTTTTGAGCTTATAAAAAAGGGTGTGCATGGATTCTAATAGTCTGCTAGCCTTGATTGCTGCAGCTTGGCATTGAATGCTATTGCTGAGCCTTTGATCTACTAGGAAATTAAATAAGGTAAACAGGTACCATATTAAATAGGGGCCCATAAAGAAACTAATTTTGCCCATGGAGGAAAACGTGGCCAAGTATCATTAAAGCCCATCCCCTGATCCACATACTCATACTTTGCTTTACTTCCAGCTGCTTTATTGCTCTTCTGGAGCCACCACACAATACCCAATGCTTCTTGGTATGAAGGAGCATGTGACCTCTTCCCAGCATACAGTGCATGGGCTTTAGCAGCCAATTGCCAGGCCTAAAAACTGTCATGTAAGAAGGGGTTCCCATCCAACACAGAGCTTTTAAAGGGTTGGGACTGCATAGGTATAGTGTGTTGGAGAGTATGGGGTAGGAAAGTATAAGAGGGTTGAAGTTGAGACCCTATAACTTTGTGTATTCAGTCTCTTTAAGAGTAACTGTCAGGTGGCAATAAATGTGGGGGCCCAGTACACAATTTAAAGCAATACCCCTACTTTGCTTTCTTAAATGTTGCCATAATGCAGTATTTTTTCCTGCTGATTGCTTTTCTTTACAATCTGTGCAACTGGGCTCACCTAATTATGACATGGTAATAACTTACTAAGACTGGCAATAAAACAATGCACTTTCGCCTAGCAGTAAGAAGGGTCGCTGGTTTGAATCCAAACCACGACACTACTTGCTTGGAGTTTGCATGTTCTCCCTGTGCCTGCGTGGGTTTCCTCCGGAAACTCCGGTTTTCTCCCACACTCCAAATGCATGCTGGTAGGTTCATTGGATCCTGTCTAAATTGTCCCTAGTATGTATGTATTATGAATGTGAGTTAGAGACCTTAGATTGTAAGCTCCTTGAGGGTAGGGACTGATGTGAATGTACAATGTATATGTAAAGCGCTGTGTAAATTGATGATGCTATAAGTAACTAACTGAAATAAACAAACATCTTTCTACAGCTGGTAAACCCAGCGGGCTGAACAAAAAAAAAAAACCTGAAGAGCTCAGGGTGAGCCAATGTACTAACATTGCTATGTTAGTACATTGATCTCCCTTTCTGAGCTATTATGTTTTGACAGGGGGACGACCCCCCCCCCCCCCCCCCCACCAGAACACATCAGTCAGTGTTCTCAGCCTTTGAGAGTGCTGATCAGGAGCTGATCACCAGACCTTTTTCGGTCATGCACCTTCAGAACAGTTGCCATACACATGGGTCAAATGCCAGCTTTGCCTAGCTCTGAGGAAGGGGGTGTGGGCCTCTGAAATGTGTTAGCTATACCCCATGATCTGTGCATGTCCATGCATTGTTTTTATGGCCTTTTGTCAGTTGCATTTTGTGAGTACCCACTTTTATATAAAACATTTGTATTATTAAATTATCTTTGGTAATGCACTAAGTGTGTGCGCCTTCCATTTCTGTTTTTCTTGTAGTTCCTTTTAGACTACCCCATCTGAGGAAGGCAGCATCCACCCAGCTTTGGATACCATTATAGGTACCGCAGTTCTGGCACCTCCACAACTGACTGTATGTAATTGCATGGTGTGCTGGGTTGTTCTACAGTGTCTATTGATGCTGGCTGCTAATGAATCTATTGTTGTTGGAGGGGATCTATTTCTGCAGAAGGGTTGATTGCTGCGGGGGGGGGGGGGGTCTATTGCTGGTGGGGGATATATTGTTGCTGGGGTGGGTCTTATGTTGCTGGGGGGTCAGTTGTCGCTGGGAGGGATCTACTGTTGAGTGAGCAGTCTATTATAGCTGGCTGCTAGAGGGTCTATTGTTGCTGGGTGGTATTTTGTTGTAGCTGGTCCATTGTTACGAGGGAGGGGGATCTATTGTTGCTGGTGGGTCTATTGTTTTTGGCTGTGGGGGGGTCTATTTGACTGCTTTTCTTGTTATCAATAACAAATTCCGTACAAAATACTTAGTACCACAAATGTTACATGGTTCTGTATTCTCTGAAAGGGGCAGTGCTGGAAGGTGGGTAGGAGGTGGAACCAAGGACTGGTGCTCAGAGGTAGGTAGGGGCAAAGACAATGGGTAACTCCCAAAAGGGGGAGTTCCTGCACCTATTCTTTGAGAAAAAAGCCCTGCCTTTCACACCACCATTTTATTTGATATCTGTTACTCCACACCTTGGAAGACCTATTAGCGCTGGAATTGACTGTTTTTTGTATGTCAGCTGGTTTCTATTGAAATGCCCAATGCTATCCGATATTCGGCCCATTTGTACGGCCCCTAAGAGTAACTAGTGATGAGATATCTATTTGTACAATTGGTCTCCTCTTGCTGAAACACAGTATAAACGTTTAAAGAACACATGTAGGGTAGAAAAAAAGGATATGTTTACCGTTTCCCCTGGCTGTAATGAAGAGGGTGTCATCATCCTACTGACAAATCCCAGGGGATGGTTAGCACTTCAAATCTCACAAATCTTGTACGAAGATGCTGCAGCACAGTCCTGGGTAGGGATGAGCCGAACACCCCCCTGTTCAGTTCGCACCAGAACCTGCGAACAGACCTAAACTTTGTGTGAACTTTAGAACCCTATTAAAGTCTATGGGACTCGAACGTTCACAATCTAAAGTGCTCATTTTAAAGGGTAATATGCAAGTTACTGTCCTAAAAAGTGTTTGGGGACCTGGGTCCTGCCCCAGGGGACATGGATCAATGCAAAAAAAAGTTTTAAAAACGGCTGTTTTTTCAGGAGCAGTGATTTTAATAATGATTAAAGTGAAACAATAAAAGTGTAATATTCCTTTAAATTTCGTAGCTGGGGGGTATCTATAGTATGCCTGTGAAGGGGCGCATGTTTCTGGTGCTTAGAACTGTCCCTGCACAAAGTGTCATTTGTGCAAGAAAAAAAGTCTTTTAAAATCACTTGCTATATTGTCGGCTCCCCGTAATACAGAGAACACTCAATGAGTGTTCTCTGTATTAGCTGACAATTCATTCATTCATTGATAAAAAAAAAAAAAAAAGCGTGGGGGTTCCCCTAAATTCAATTACCAGGCCCTTCAGGTCTGACATGGATATTAAGGGGAACCCCGTGTCAAATAAAAAAAAAATTGACGTGGGGGTCCCCCTAAAAATCCATACCAGACCCTTTATCCGAGCACGCAACCTGGCAGGCCGCAGGAAAAGAGGGGGGGACGAGAGAGCGCCCCCCCTCCCTCCTGAACCGTACCAGGCCACATACCCTCAACATTGGGAGGATGCTTTGGGGGTCTGTGACCCCTCAAAGCACCTTGTCCCCATGAGGGCGGGGCCACCCGTCACCTGACCCCGCCCCTTTGACGCTGGAGAGGGAAGCCAGGGGTTCCCCAGTGACGTGTGGGTGACCCCGCCCCCTCTGATGTAACGCAGGTTTCCGTTACATCAGAGGGGGCGGGGTCACCCATACGTCACTGGGAAACCCCTGGCTCCCTTCACCAGCGTCAGAGGGGGCGGGTTCAGGTGACGGGTGGCCCCGCCCTCCTAATATAAGAAACGATCAGCGCTGGGATCTCTCCGCAGTGGAGACAGAAGACGGATGTATGGACATCGCTGGACTGAGAGATCCCCCGTCGCTGGATATGATCATCCATCGCTGGACCCCGGAGATTCGTCGCTGGATAGCAAGAGTGGATTACCACCGCTGGAATCTTTTTTTTAATTTTTTTTATTTTTAATAAAGGAATTTTTCAAAAGTGTGTTTGTCTTATTTAACCATTTTTACACTTTCTTTGTGAAATGGTAGGGGTACTTTTGTACCCCCTTACCATTTCAAACAGGGGGGGGCGGGATCTGGGGGTCCCCTTGTTAAAGCGGGCTTCCAGATTCTGATAAGCCCCCCGCCCGCAGACCCTCACAACCACCGGCCAGGGTTGTGAGGATGAGGCCCTTGTCCTCATCAACATGGGGACAAGGTGCTTTGAGGGGTCACAGACCCCCAAAGCATCCTCCCAATGTTGAGGGTATGTGGCCTCGTACGGTTCAGGAAGGAGGGGGGCCGCTCTCTCGTCCCCCCTCTTTTCCTGCGGCCTGCCAGGTTGCGTGCTCGGATAAAGGGTCTGGTATGGATTTTTAGGGGGACCCCCACGTCAATTTTTTTTTTAATTTGATGCGGGGTTCCCCTTAATATCCATATTAGACCTGAAGGGTCTGGTATGGATATTTAGGGGGACCCCCACATCAATTTTTTTTAAAATTTGACACGGGGTTCCCCTTAATATCCATGTCAGACCTGAAGGGCCTGGTAATTGAATTTAGGGGAACCCCCACGCTTTTTTTTATTTTTTATCAATGAATGAATGAATTGTCGGCTAATACAGAGAACACTCATTGAGTGTTCTCTGTATTACGGGGAGCCGACAATATACTGCCGCAAGTGATTTTAAAAGACTTTTTTTCCTGCACAAATGACACTTTGTGCAGGGACAGTTCTAAGCACCAGAAACATGCGCCCCTTCACAGGTATACTATAGATACCCCCCAGCTACAAAATTTAAAGGAATATTACACTTTTATTGTTTCACTTTAATCATTATTAAAATCACTGCTCCTGAAAAAACTGCTGTTTTTAAAACTTTTTTTTGCATTGATCCATGTCCCCTGGGGCCGGACCCGGGTCCCCAAACACTTTTTAGGACAGTAACTTGCATATTACCCTTTAAAATTAGCACTTTAGATTTCTCCCATAGACTTGTATAGGCTTTTCGAATTTGCTGCGAACAGGCCAAATTGTTCACTGTTCGCTGAACAGGCAATGTTCGAGTCGAACATGAGTTTGACTCGAACCCGAAGCTCATCCCTAGTCCTGGGAATAACTGCTCAGTGAGATTTAGCTACTCTACATTTCTCAGTTCTTGCTGGAAAGATGATGATCATCACCTAGGTGCCATAAACAGAACCCGGAGGAACGGCAAGTGTACTAACTTTTTCCACCACTAAATAAATATCAGGTAAATAAGTGGATAAATAAGTGTAATTATGTTTTCTACATTTCAGAAAGAGGGGGAGACTTAAAAAGGGGTCCCTGCATTTTAGGGGCAAGGCCCACTTTAAAGAGGTTCTAAAGGTACAAGGTTTTTTTTATCTTAATGCAGCAGCTCCCTTCAGACCCCCTAACACTTACCTGAGGTCAATCTCTGTCCATCGATGTCCTCGAATGTCTCAGTCATTCGAGATTCTCCTTCCTGATTGGCTGAGACACAGCAGTAGCACCACTGGCTCCAGTCAGTCAGCTAGCTAATCAGGGGAGAGAGGTGGCAGGCCAGGTCAGGGCTCCTTGCCTGAATGGACACAGGGAACTGTGACTCAGCTAGGGTGCCCCCATAGCAAGCTGCTTGCTGCGGGGGCACTGAACATGAGGGAGGGGCCAAGATCACAGAAGAGGGACCCAAGAAGAGGTGGATCTGGACTGCTCTGTATAAATCCACTTTAACAGAGCAGGTAAGTATAACATGTTTGTTATTTTTATAGGAAAAAAAACAAGCCTTTACAATCACCTTAAGTTCCCTGCATACTGAAGAATCTGTCATGAGCAGATCATGTGATAATGTGGTGTGTGAAAGAATCAATAAAGCTAAAGCAAGAGACTCGACATTTTAAAGTCTTTTAGAATTTATGTTAGCCATTGGTTCATCTACATTTATCAGTATAATTAGAACACGTATTAAATATCTAAAATGCTGAGTCTAAGATCTGTGAGTACCTGTATGCATATGGATGTTTATAAGAAGCATAACAGAAGTCGACCAGACTGCAGCATGAGAAACACTTTCATGATTTAAAATAACCTCAGGGATCAATTATACAATGTCAAACAAGCTGAAAAGAAAGGTCCATATAAAACATGTAGCCATGAGAGCTCATTACTTCTACTAAAGGCTGGGAAGCATATCCGATAAACTGTGTGTTTATATGAGAACATCTACAAAGATGATATTACTCTGAGGGATTTAAAAGGGTATTCCACTCTCATTAAGAAAGTATGGAACTTTTTCATTGTGGGAGATACGCCAAAGCCCAAAGGGTTGCACCACTGATACACTCCTTAAAACCTCCATTAACCACTTGCCTACTGGGTATTGTTACCCCCTTCCTGCCCAGGCCATTTTTCATCTTTCAGCGCTGTCACACTCTGACAATTGCGCAGTCATGCAACACTGTACTCAAATTAAACGTTTATATATTTTTTTCACTCAAATAGAGCTTTCTTTTGGTAGTATTCACCACTGGCTTTTTTTTTTTTTGCCGATTGATTGAACCCCCATCACCCATCCCCCGTCTGTTCCCTCATCCGTCCACCAGCCCCACGGTTTCCCCCTGCGTGTCCTCCTCGGCGGCCTCCCCCTGCTTCTGTTTCTGGTTAAAACGGTCGCTTCTCCTCTCAGCCAATCGGCCTTAAGACTTGCTTCCTAATTGGCTGGGAGGAGAAGCAGTAAGACAACAGTGAATATTCATTTGCTATTGTCACACAACTGGGTGGGCGTGGGGCGCACTGCTCTGCAATCCGAGCCCAGCCTTTTTGAAGCCAATTAGAGCCTCAGGCTTTAATCATTTGCTAAAAAAAAGAATCCCCATTGAAATCCATGCGTCCGGCACCCTGCATGTAGATTAGGGGTCAGGTGCATGAATTAGGGGGGCGGCACCCCTGCGCCCCTAATGGAGCAGCCACCACTGCTTTCGGCTATAGTGCAGACGGAAAGGGGTTAAAGGATTACCTATTCTCTAAATCCCTTTGACATAAAATAATCCTTCTTAGGCTTCTTGTACACATGGCTTAAAAAAGGTGATCCAATACCACCAAAAGAAAGCTCTATTAGTGAGGAAAAAAGGACAAAAATGTATTTGGGTACAGCGTTGCACGACCACACAATTGTCAGTTAAAGTAATGCACTGCTGTATCGCAAAAAAATGGCCTGGTCATGAAGGGGGGTAACTCCACCAGAGGTCAAGTGGTTAAATAAACTGGACTTTGAATGGATTTAGCGAAGACCGCAGATAAACAGATATAACTCTTGTAGGAGGATTTGTTTCATCTCTGTGTATCACCTGAGGCCAGTCACTTCACTGGGTATATGTAAGGGTCTTCAATAACTTTAACCACTTGCTTACCACTCTATAGCTGAAAGACAACAGTGCGGTCATCCAGTTCTGGGAGGGCGTCAATAGACATCTTCCCAGAACCTACCCCCGTGTGCCTCTTGCGGCGCGCATTAGGCAAACTCTGTGCCTGCTGTGTTCCACGGCCAATCACATCACCCTTTACTATATGATCAGCTGTTTCCAATCACAGCTGATCACATATAAACAGATTTGCTGGTTATCGGCAGTCCTTTCCTCCAATGCTGTCTGTGCAGCCTATCAGTGCTGCCTATTGGTGCCGATTAGTGCTGCCCATCAGTGCCCATAAGTGCAGCCTATCAGTGCCAATCTGTGTGTCTGACACAGATGATCATGCCATACAATAATCACAAATACTGTGACAGTGGGGTCACTTTGGACACAGGGTGAATAAAAGAAACCCCCGATATGGTCTGTGATAGCCATATTCAAGGCTGTATATACATTGTATATAGATTGGATGTATACTGTATATGGGGGTTAAGTATCATTGCTGTGAGGAATTAAGTTGTTTTGCATTTCTATTGTTCATTTAAGTCTGTCCTTGTGTGTATTGTAAAGTGCCAGACAGACTGGCTGCCAACCCTTTGTGAAAAGATGTGTATTGGGTGGGATCGTTTGAAGCCTAGCAGACGTCAGGATGAGGTGTTGAGTCTTGGGATGTGTGGGTGGAGCTGGGCCCTTGTTCATGTTAAAGCATGTGCCTTGAATTGTGTATAAAGTTACAATGTTTCTCATTAATAAAGTCATTCTTACTACAGAAGAGACAGAGTGCGTCTCGTCTTTTTGCCAGAGGGGTCGGCTCCTATAGGAAAGGGTCATTTAGCTGTGGATATTGGTAGCGAGTGGATGTGTGTCTAGGAGAGGGAACATCGTAAACGGCGTTAACCCCCTTTATATTAGGGGTGCCGTTACAAATACAAAACAATTTATCACCAGAAACCTTCACAAATAATGAGCAATCAGTTGTATAATAAATGTGCAAAATATCTTATAATGAAAAAACTTCTTCAAAAATACAAATGTCCATAAAGTGCAAAAATGTAGACAAAGTTGATTGACAAACTCAGCCACCGACAATTAGCATACGCCTCTTACTAGGTAGCATGGACCACAGATTATAATGGTCATACAGGCATGTGTTTAACCAGCATCTATAATGGACGATGGCAGACAGCATGAACCACAGGTTATAATGGTCATACAAGCATATATTAATCCGGCATCTGTATTGGGCGATGACTGCTCAGTGGCAGCTCCAAACGAGTCAGTAATAAAGAAAATAAACAAGCATAGTGAAGCCCATTTTTTATTTGAATCCCTTTCTTAAAATTCATAAGTACCTTAAGGTGCTTATGAACAAGTAAGATCATATCAAATCCCAGCAGACTGTTGGCTCAGACAAAAGGAAATTTCCGGCAAAGCATCGCAACGTGTTTCATCATCAGTGACGTCTTCCTAAGGTGGGCCGAATGTCGGACATCACGTACCATTACATTTTTTTAGTGATACAGTTTGCGGTGATTGGATATGCAAACAGAAACAGACACCATATGCAAATATATTTAAAGAGGCTAAACCCTGAGAACACACAATTAGGTGCTCAGCATGAGGCTACTCCATTTGGTGGTTAGTGATCAGATGGCAGATAAAAAATACAAATAAATTAAACAGAGCTAGAACCTAGGAACACCCAATTAGGTACGGTAGCTAAGGTGGCTCATTCTATTGATCGAGGTGCAAATAACAAGTAAAAATAATTAAAAATAATACATTTCTGAACCAACAGCTTGTTGTTTACAAATACAATCCCTATTTAAATTAAGTGACAAATATTTAATGCCGTAAATTAAAAAAAAAATTAAAAAAGAAAAGTTCTTTGGTCGCTGTACTTTATAACAGTTTTTTACAAAGACAAAGACATACAATGTCTCACCTATCTAGACCATATATTAAAAAGGGCCAGGAAAAGCACTAATAGCTATAATTAAAAAATGATAAAAGAAATATATAATATATACACATAACCCAAACTCTGCCGATATGAATTAATATGCAGATAGCTTTCTGACGAGCTACACAATCTCGACAACTATACACCACCATTAACTATTGTTAATCAAGCAGTTTATGTTCCATTCTACATTCATGCCAAATGGGACATTGAGATTGTAAACCTATTGAGTTTCTCGACAATACATTTTCTTCCTACTGTTACTGCCCTCCTATGTGGTGAAAAATGATCTATAGCCAAAAACAAGGTACCCATAGGATCTTTTTCATGGTATTTGGCGCAAATCGTTTCGAAACGCTATGACCTGGATAGCCTTTCTTTCTATTCTTAATGTGCTCCTTCAATCTGATCTGCAATTTTCTGATCATCCTCCCTATGTACTGCTTCGCACAGGGACAGATAATCATATAAACAACAATGATAGTGTTGCAGGGCATAAAGGAATTTACATTATATTCCCTGAGTGTTTGATTGATTGGATCTGAATGTAGTCATTTTCCTGCCTTTAAAATTATATATTTTTCACACTTCACATTTGCGACATGAAAAAAATTTTTTTAGGCAGGAGTTGTATTATATTTGGGGCAATTGCATTTCTTAGTCAAGGTGCACCTCTAAAAACCGCATTTGGTTTGTCAGGTATTCGTGGTCCTCCTAAATAGGATCATTTTTGATCGCTGCCCAATGTTTTTAATAATTCTCTTAATTGTCCAATGCTGGCTAGAGTAGAAAGTAGTAAAAGCCCATTCAAAGGATTTATTATTGGAATTAAAACTAGCCGTTGGTTTAGTGTCCAAGAGCAATTCTCTAGCTCCACTAGCAACTTCCTCTATGACCCTATCTTAATGAACTGAATCATAGCCTTTTTCTATATAACTATTCTTTAGTAGTTCAGTTTGTTGTTAATAGTCATTAATGTTGGTGCAGTTTCGTCTCAAATGTAGAAATTGGCTTTTAGGGATTGATTTAATCCAAGATGGATGATGGCAACTGTCTACCTCCAAATAAGCGTTTCGATCCGTGTTTTTTAAATAAGTCATTGTTTCAATTAGCTTTAATAGTTCAAGAAAATTGACTTGTTCCTTGCTATATTCACATTGTAAAACTATCCCACGATCGTTAATATTCAATTCATCCATCAAATTGGTAAGCTATATAGTATTACCACTCCATAGGGGGAGAATGTCATCAATATACCTACCCCAAAACCAAATTGGGATGTCTATTGATAGACGACATCCTCCTCCCATCTGGCCATAAATAAGTTAGCCATGCTATGTGCAAATTTAGCACCCATGGCTAGGCCACAATTTTATATATAATATTGGACCCCAAACCAAAAATAATTGTGGGTCATAGCGTATTTTAACACATATAATATATCTGTCTAGATGGAAGAATACCTGCTAGTTAGATAATATCTCATAGCTTCTAAACTGTGCAAATGTGAAATTACAGTGTACAGAGAGGTAATGTTTATAATGTATACATCTTTCCACTCCAATTGTTTAAGGTGTTCATAACATGGGTGGCAGCTCTTAAATATGAAGGAGTCTCCTTAACTAGATGCTGTAAAAACTCAAGTACATATTTGTCTATCCGAGATGAAACAGAATCGATACAACAGGGCGTCCTGGTAGGTTCACTTGGGCTTTGTACATTTTGGGTAAATAATATATAAAGTGGAATCTTGGTGCAGTGGGAACTAAAAACGATCTATTTTTTTGTTCAGAATGCCCTCTGCATAACCCCTATAAATAATGGCTTGTAATTCTCCCTTACTGTATATGTCGAGGTGGGATTGTTCTGTAAGAGAGCATAATTATCACAATCAGATAATAGTCTGAGCATCTCTGCTTCGTAGGTTTCTTTTTTTAAAGCAACCATTTCTCCCCCTTTATCAGCCGGCCAAACTACCAAGTAATTCCGTTGTTTTAAACTCTGTAATCCTCTTTCAAATGCAGGTTCTTTGTGCAAATGTATACTCGATTTCCTTGAGAACACAGATATGGAGTGGGCCACTGCTTTAGGAGGATTGTACAACCCCCTCATTGACCTCAATCCTATTTTTAATAGTAATGGTAATGAAATATCTTTTTATATTGACCTTCCTGATATATTATTGTACGTCTATAAATGTTTCAAATGTATTCAATCTTTTCAGAGGAGCATGTTTTAGACCCTTACTGAGAACAAGTTGTTCATCCCCAGTAAGTGATAATCTGCTAAGATTGAAAATCCCAGATGTATCTGTTGCCTTCTTGATCTTTTTCTTCCTCATCCCCCCTCTGGTACCTCTGCTACTTATTTTCTTCTTTTGAAGCTGTGAGGGGATACAAAGGAGGGTAATCCATGGGTCTATTGAGATAAGAGGGCCTTGAAAAATGTGATGATGTGGGACCCTGAGTGGCAGTGTAGGGAGGATTTCTGTATACATCGTATGGGTCTTTATCATTATCCATTAGAGATTCATATCTATTACAACCTGCTGGTGAATCAGACACATGTCTATAATCTTCCACACGATTATAGTGATGATCATTCTTTGCTTGTCCATTGGACCCTGTTTGTCCATACTGACAGTTATCCATGGCTTTATTTGGACCGGACTGAGGTCCATTAGACCAATTGGATCCGGATGATCTATGTTGGTAGTGTCCTGAAATTCTATTTGTACCAAGTCTGGGTCCATTATTGTAGGAATTGTTTTTACCCGAGTTCCTCATATGGGAGGACAAATCCTTTCTTTTTTCCATATGACGTTTAAATTGTGAATACCAAAAGACATCCCAATTAGTTTTTTTTGGAGTAGGTATATTGACGACATCCTCTTCTTATGGTGTGGTGATACTATATCGCTTACCAATTTTATAGATATTAACGATCATAGGACAGTTATACAATGGGAATATAGCAAAGAACAAGTCAATTTTCTTGATCTAAATATTAAAGCTAGGACCAACTCACTTGAAACAATGACTTATTTCAAAATCACAGATTGAAACTCTTATTTGGAGGTAGACAGTTGCCATCATCCATCTTGAATTAAACCCGTTCCTAAAAGCCAATTTCTGTGTTTGCGACAGAACTGCACCAACATTAGTGACTATTATCAACAAACTGAACTACTAAAGAATAATTTTCTAGAAAAAGGCTATGATTCAGTTAGTTTAGATAGGGTCATAGACAGGAGTGTTGCTACTGTGTTTCCCCAAAAATGAGCCCTACTCCAAAAGTGAGACCTAGCGTGATTATTAGGGCGGGCTGCAATTTAAGCCCTACCCCAAAAATAAGCCCTAGTAAATTTCACAATAAATCCTGTACTCCCCTTTGTAAAACTGGTGCAGTGTCTCCGTTTGTTACTGTATTAAAACTCCCAAGTTTTACCCCCACCGCTGACCCACCGGAGGTCCTCTTCTCTCTTCCCACCTGACATCTGCTACCCCTTCCTCTTCTGTGCATGGAGGGGGCAGACGTCAGCCGGCATCTGGGCTCTTCTCTTTCCTCCTCTCCTCCCCATCTGCAGCCCCTCCCTCTTTAGTACTTCAAGTGGGCTGACCTAACCGGGGATCTCAGAAGAAGAGCAGATCACGTGAATGCCCAGGGGAGCTTTTATACAGGTACTTTATATAAAACTGTGGTTCAGTACACTGTATACCAGTATACTATAATTAAAGCAGATTACATAATTTCATAATGATTGTAAAAAAGATTTTTTTTAAATGATTAAAATGATGTAAAAAAACTTACTGCTGACCTGACAATGGGAGGGGTGAGGGAGAGGGAGAGGGAGGACAAGACAAGGGGACACAGCCGCATTCAGAATTTGGAGAGTTATGATGTTCCAGAAGAAGATGACTGTATTTCAATAAAGTTTATTGTACATACTGTAAATAAATAAGACATCCCCTGAAAAAAAAGCCCTAGTGTGTTTTTTGTAGCCAAAATTAATATAAGACACAGTCCTCTTTTCGGGGAAACACGGTAGGTCTACAAAAGAACTGGGGCTAGAGCCCAAAGCAGTAAAGTAACGAAGGTCGTATGCTTGGGCAGGCATACACATGTATATAATATATATGTGTGTGTGTGTGTGTGTGTGTGTGTGTGTGTGTGTGTGTGTGTGTGTGTGTGTGTGTGTGTGTGTGTGTGTGTATGTATATGTGTATAGTAGTAGGTGAGATGCACACACGGTCAGTGAAACAGGTGTGCCAGCAATCGAGTCTGTCCCAAAGATTCAATATAAAAAAGCAGAAGAGGGATTGCTGCACAAACAAAAGTAAATTTATTGATAAAATTTACATCACATCAGGTATAATTCAGGTATTCAGGTGACGTTTCGGGCTAAGCAAGATATCGCCCTTCCTTATGACCATTACCATCCTATATGATTCAGCATACTATCTTCAAGGGAAGGCATCCTTTTGTCCCGTTTTTTAGCTATTGTTCAGATATACCCATAGATATAAAAATTATGTATGAGAGATACAAGGGGTGGTTTGTGGAGATTAATTCCAGCTGAATGTAATTAACTGATTAATGATAGATGTGAGCTATAAGCCTTTATATGTGAAGTTGGTTACAATTTTTATTGCAGGTATGTGGTCATGAGGAAGGGCGATATCATGCTCAGCCCGAAACGTCACCTGAATTATACCTGATGTGATGTAAATTTTATCAATAAATTTACTTTTGTTTGTACAGCAATCCCTCTTCTGATATATATATATATATATATATATATATATATATATATATTATTGTTAAACGTCTGAGTGCAGATCTCATGTTTTTTTTATTATTGATATACTGTATATATAAAATTATACAATATTTACACAATATATCTCACTTCATATTTTTCCATTTCTACTAATGAGATCTGTACCCACATATGTGACTGAGGAATATAGAAACCCAACTGTTGGCCACCTTTAACATATATAAATTAAATAAATTTGACATGCGGGAAGAAAATAAAGCAAGAGCCATTTGTTTCAGTTTTTTATTTTTATTTAAAATTGTCAACATAATACTTAAAGAAAAAGATCTATGAATAAACATATGTAAACAGTGGTCTTCTACATTTGCCTAAGTTGTACACCCCAGTCAAGAAATGATGATGATATATTAAATATATTAACAATATCGCACAAATGTAATAAAACAATTCTCAGAAAAACGTTTGCATAAAGATGTTTTCAAAGTTAAGCAAGTAAAATGTCAATACATAGACATAACATTAAACACACACATAAAATAAATGTATTTTAACATTTTAAGGCCCCTTTCACAGGATCGGCCCGCTCGGATCAGCCTGTCCATTTTTCAAGCGGATCTGAGCGGCCAACCCATTGACTTCTATGGGTAGGCAGATGTCAGCGGAGATGTGTCCGCTGACACCCACCTGTCATCCGATCCGACAAGATCCGCTCAAAGCAGAAGGATGGCGATATGTTTGCCATCTATCCAGTAGATGTCCGTTTTCAACTGATCTCCCCATAGAGAACAGGGGGCTCTGACAGGTCCGTCCCTACACAGTGAGCAGGGATGGACCTGTCATCTGCCTGCTCAGCGGGGATCAACGGAGCAATCCACCGCTGAGTTAGAGAAGTCCATCCAACGGACCTGCTCGGTGTAACCCAGCCTTAAATAGTCTGGTACAAACAACCTAATTTGTTGTGCAATTTAAATTATTGCGGTAGCATCTTAACATGTAAACAAAACCATAGTGCAAAACAGTAAGCATCTTCATCAGAAACAAATTTAGGTGAAGGGCTCTATCACCTAAACATTGTTTTTTTACTATGAATGAAGAGGAAAACAATTATTGTAAATTATATATCTATACATTGTGTTAGCAAAATTACAAGTAAATGCATAAATCAGGAGAAAAAATATAAATGAGAAGTTAATGAACTTGTTTTCAGTTGGAAATATGTAATATGACTATTAGGCCACAGGTGATGCCATAAACGGAAGACTCCCCAGACACATTTAAAACACATTTTTCTCCTAATTTAAGCAAAAGCTTTCAGTACTGCTAACACAATGTATAGTTCTTTTTCAATCATGCTTTTTTCTCTTCATTCACAGGTTATACAGTCCCTTTAACTTCTGACCATTACCAAAAAAATAGCTTATTTTTTTAAAAGCATTTAACATACAAATAATTGAAATAAATTTAAAGGATGTGCATTAAGACTGACTGTAAGCCTAGGTTCCCATTGATGCGATTTGGCATGTGATTTGACATGTCAAAACGCATGCTAAATCGGCGGTTATTTCCGGCAATGGCACGTCCGAATCAGTGTGCACTGACGCCGCACCGATTCCAAAAAGCAGTTTCTGTACTACTTTTGGCAACTTCGGGTGCGATTTCAATAGACATCTGTGCAGGAACCTGCACAGATGTCTCTGAAATCTCTCCCAAAGCCAGACTGGCATGCGGGTATGAAATTGTGTGAATTCAGCTGAACTCATGCGATTTCAATCCCCCAGCAGTGTGAACCTAGGCTAAACTCTAAATTTACTTTTTTTTAACTGGTAACTGTTAGTGCATGTCTTCTTGTTTGTTTAACGATCAATTATATCTTCCTCAGAAACAGAGTCAAGAACCTATTTTTCTATTGAAAGAACTCAAAGATTGTTTAACAGTGTCTGTCCAGTACATTATGGCATGGGTGGCACTGTCTGCAGTACACTATGGCATGGGTGGCACTGTCTCTGCTGGCAGCACATGCGTTACAGCCCATAACACATGTGCTGCTTGCAGCCAGTGCCACCCATGCCGCCAATGCCGTAATGTACTGCAGACAGTGCCACCCATGCCGCCAATGCCATAATGTATAGATGCTGCTATAGTAGTAGTAGATCTTGAATCGTCACTCCCCCTCCCCTCAAGCAAGCACACACCTGTGCTACCGGGCCCCAGGAGTTCTTCTGATGCCTGGACTGGAGTATCAGTCAGTGTCACACGCAATTTCCATTGTTCGTCTCACTGCTTCTCTCAGGCAGTGGAGAACAGAGCAGAGCACCAAGAGCGGAGGGAGAGGAATCGCTCCGCGGTGCCAGGGAAGGCAATATGCAGGATGCTGGGCCAGCATGAGAAATGGGCACGGAAGAGACATTCTTCTGTGCCCGAAATAGAATAAATAGTCCCTCCCTGTAGTCCCTCCCTGCCACCCATAAGAACACTGGTATGGAGTTGCCAAAAATGTAAAAAAATATGAAAAAGTTGGGGGGGGGGGGGTTGTTGTTCGGTTATGGCTGTAGGAATTTTTTTTTTTTTCTGCATGCATTCATTCTTTGTTCAGGTTGCATGGGCCCCAGGGCTGGACTGGGACATAAATTTGGCCCTGGACTTCATCCAGACCGGCCCACTTACATTTTGAGTGTCCCATCAGCACCCCCTTACATAAGAGTGTCCCATCACCAGCCCCCTTACATCAGAGTGTCCCATCACCAGCCCCCTTACATCAGAGTGTCCCATCACCAGCCCCCTTACATCAGAGTATCCCATCAGCACCTCCTTACATCAGAGTGTCCCATCACCAGCCCCCTTACATCAGAGTGTCCCATCACCAGCCCCCTTGCATCAGAGTGTCCCATCAGCACCCCCTTACATCAGAGTGTCCCATCAGCAGCCCCCTTACATCAGAGTGTCCCATCACCACCCCCTTACATCAGAGTGTCCCATCACCACCCCCTTACATCAGAGTGGCCCATCACCAGCATTAGATTACATTAGATTGCCCCATTGAGCCATCGGCCCACCGGGAAACTCCCGGTAGTCTCGATGGCCAGTACATGCCTGATGGGCCCCCCTGCTGGCCAGGCCCCAACAGGGCCAGTTGTACTGGCCTATCAGCGGCCCTGGTCCCATTGTACATCTAAACTAATTTTGCATTCGCCTGAGCACACTGAAATATTTCTCACATATGCAACTGCTCACAGGAATAGCTAGAGCAATTTGAATTTTTTATTTTTTTTTTACAGTTGGAGACTTTAAAGGATCTAACTGTTGATAGACTTGATCCATTGATATTTGTTCACCATGCACTTGTTTCCGTGCAAATACATTTTTAGCAACAAGCACTTGCTCACTTTTGAGTTCAATTTTGTAATGCCTAGCAATCTCAGCTAAATCCTCAGACAAAAAAATTGGTGAAAGTGAACTGCAAGCCTGAATCCCTTACAGAAGTTCTATTTGATACTAGAAAATCTATGGTCTAGTTCAGATAAGGTCTACACATGGAAAAAATATCTTGGTTCTGAAGTCATTTTTGGAACTGACATCTTCACGAGAAAAACTAGGTTCAGTCACATAATCTTCCATGTACTTTTGTTTTTTGCACAACCACTTTCTCACCTTCAGTGTTAACACTAGCCAATAAGATTTCAGCTTTCTGAGGATTTTTCAGTTGTGCTCATGGATTTTAAAGTACTACAAACTGCCTCTTAGGTCAACTGTTTTAGCCAAATCTAGATTCTCTTTTTGGAGCATTTAATGGAATCCCTATGTTGTACTAAATAAAGTTTGGAATATAAAAAGAAAAAAAAAATTTTTTTTAAAGAGTTTTTTTTAAAGAGTTTTTTTTTAAAGTTTTTGACAACAAACAAGTACTTAATTTTATCGCAAAAATTGGTAATCAGTGTGTTCACAGTGCGTGTCTGGCAAGACCAGCGGGTATCTGATAACTGAACTAGTTCACCTGGTTGCAAGCCTAATGTGTATTGCACATCTTTGAAATTTCGATGGTGAATAAGAGATGTGCTAAAAAAATGTAGACGTTTTCCATTGTATTGAAAAAAATCCTTGGCTTCTTTTATTGATTTGCAAGTATGGCACAATACAAGATTGAGTTTGTGAGCATAGCAGTGCACATATATAGCTTCTGGGTGGTATTTCTGGAATTTTGCTTGAACGCCATAGCTCACTCCACTCATGACTACTGCACCATCATAGGTTCTGCAACACATAAAAGACTATCTAACCCATAATCTTTCAAACACTCCTGCAAAGATTGGGTGATTGAATCCGCACAGAGATTTTTCAATTCCTTGAAAGAAGGAAAATGTTCTTTATTTCACCATTTTCATGTAAAATGTAGTGGATACACAGGGCTAATTGTTCTTTTTGATGAGTTCAAGACCAGAAGCCTTCAACTCTCTGACTATTTTACTGCTAACTTCTTCAGAGCAGCACTGAATAATTGAATTCTGAGATGAAGGAGACGTATAGGTAGCGTTTGCAGGTGGTGTATAATTTTTAAGGAAGGGGTAAAATTTAGAAAGCAAATTTTAAACATTCCTTTAAAATGTTCCTTATTTTGACCTATACGGTTTAGGAGATATTTATCCGAAGACAGCCACCGCTGTCTACGGCGCATGCGGCATAGACAGCGGCGTGCAGGCACACTGGGCAGGCTCCCGTAAGCATGCGCGGGAATGACGTCATCGCGGCTCTGACGAATCACAGCGCCGGAGCAGCGAGACCTGAAAGGCGCTCCGGGATCCATGGCAGCGGCGAAGAGGAAGACTAAGGACCGCTTCAGGGGCTTCGTTCTCAGGTAAGTTATTCATAATGAGCTAGTATGCTATGCATACTAGCTCATTATGCCTTTGCCTTACAGGGTGTGTTTTTTTATTTTTTTTGCCTTTACTTCCTCTTTTTAAGATAATCTCTCCTTTCTTGAATTTGAACCTCACTACCTGTTTGGATCTTCTCCAGTTTTTGTATTCGCTTTTGCACATAAGTGAATCCTAAGTGTGACCAACCTTGTTTTGGACCAAAATATCTGCAGGTAAAACAGAATGAGCGATTTTTTTTTTTTTTGTATTGAATACTCCAACCAGCTGTATTTTTCTAACTAATGAAGCTGAAATTACTGTTTTTGTGTGCCAAAATGTTCATAAGGATATTGTGCCAGTTTAGGCTGTACTGGCCCCTTTTTGACATCCCCTAAATCAGTAACCTCACATACTAAACTCAGATTTAGAGCTACCCCCTGGTCTTTCTGGCAGTTCTTCAAGGCTTCCTAGACATGATGAACTTGAACCTTCCTAAGCATCTAAGGGATCATCATCAAAATCAATTTGTTCAATGGGATGAGATTCCTCTTGCTGCTGAAACTGTACTGATGGTGATAATTCTTGAAGAGGAAACATTTTCTAATATCCCTGACCTATAAAAATTAACATCAAAAAGATCCCATGACTATCAGATGCCCAATAAGCATTTTAATTTGCTATAGGACTTTTGCTATAGACTCTGTGTCATTGTTCAGTTCTCACCCCCTCTTGGTGTATTTATTTGAATCCCAGGAGTAAAAACATATATATATATATATATATATATATATATATATATATATATATATATATATATATATATATATATATATATATATATATATATATATATATAGTAGATGCTTTTACAGGAGGATGATTTACATAATATATTTTGTGATATCATGAGATATGGCATTACAAGACTTATTTTTTCCTGTTTCTTAATAGCTGTTTGATGTCTTCAATAGTCAGGTGATACCCTTTTTGTTTGTAGAGAGCCATGTCTGACTTTGTGTCATCACCTGGTCAGGGGTCCTTGACATGCTAATGTTGAAACTGGTTATGCTAGGATCAAACCTAACCTAACCTAACCTAACAACCATAAACGTATGGTAGACAGAGGGGCACCGGAAGTTCTGATTCTTGAGCATGGTAGTCAAAGAGGCTTCAGGTGCAGCTAATCAGAATTTGATGCAAGTCTGAACCAATGAAAGTATTCCATTTGGTTGATTGGTGGAGAATGAATATAAAAATAGGTGAGGAGCTCTAGGAAGCTCTGTTTGAGCCCAGACCAAGATGAAGATGTCTGTGTAATGTATCCGTTTTTTCTCATTTCTCTTTTCTTTTCTCTAACTTTTACCGTCCTAGGACTTGCCTTAATACGTTGATGGCATTTGTATATCCATCCTAATCATATATCCTTTTTGCATTAATTATCTTTGTAGACTGGCAACACTGTATTTGTAACATTACTACATTATATTTGGTAATATCTAATTATTCTAACGTTTCTTATAAATGAATGTGATTGTTATTCTTTTCATACAGTTATCATTCATTTTTAATTCTATCCGTAATAGCTGCAACTGCATTGGTTGATTCTTAAATAGACAAAAGGTTTTAATCACTTATTTTACGTACTATTAATCATTTAAGTGAGGTACAAACATTGCCATCACATATGCTGCCCGTGTGTGAGGAAGTTTAACATTTGGGTGATTGTGATTTTGTGTGTGGAAGACAGAGCTGAACCAGACAAGTGTAACACCAAAACCAGTAAGTAGTTTTATGTCTTCGTTTATATGTCCGTCTCCCCTGTCTGAACACCCAAACTAGCAAGCTTCTTTGAATATTGTTTTTATATATAACCTTTTGTCTGTACTAATACTTTGATGAGGCTGATATGAACAGTATAAGTGAAATAGATCTGTACTGAGAATGTATCAGAAGACATCCTGCTCAGTTGCGCCTTAATTACAGGAGGGTGTCAGCGTGAATGATATGGGCTCTGATTGGACTCTTAGCCCTTGTGCACACGGTCGGAGAATCCGTCGGAATGTGTCCTATCGGACCGTGTTGTCGGATAATCCGACTGTGTGTGGTATGCATCAGACTGATTCCGTCGGAATATCCGTCGGTCCAAGTTTTCCAACTTGCTGGAAATATTTTCTGACAAACTGGTCCGATCGGACATACTCCGATCATTTGTAGCCTACTCCGACAGACAAGGTGCCACGCATGCTCACATTCAAATTCCGACACGGAAGCGCTCGTTCAGGTAAAACTACTGCTCGTAAGCGATATAGCACATTCATCACGCTGCAATGTTAAAAATTCTTTCAAGTGCATTCTCTTGTTCTTTACAATGCTGCAAGAACGAACTTCTTTTGATGCTCATAGTCACACATACTTCTCCCGAACGTATTTCATTACTCTTTTTTTAATAATTTCAGCAATACAATTTTAGTTTGCATCACATCTACACAATTTTAGATTTTGTTTATTCTTTTTTGGATGTTTTTTTTTTTGGATTCCCTAAAAATCTCCTTTAAAGACAGTTTGCTAATTTCTCCTTTTTTTGGGGTGTTTTGTATGTGTAAACTTACCACAACATTATTGTATTTTTGAGATTTTGTTTTTATTTTTTAATCTACAGGAGGTTGTTTAGTGTTGGTACCCCTTGTTATTCATTTCACTTGTTTTTTGGGAAATGTACCTGCCTGCTCACAAATAAACTGGCCTTTTGGAAGGAAAACACACACACAAGTATTTCATCAATCAAAAAAAACTTTATTTTGGTCGCAATAAACTAAAAAGAGGAACGCATCGCTGGAGAAACTTGTTACTTTGGTGCAGCCTTTGGCCCCCAGGGCAGACATGAACAAATTAGAATATAAAAAATTGGTGGCCTGAGGAGTACATATCTCCGGGAGAGAAGTCTGCTCCCGAAGTCCTAGAAAACAGGAAATGCAGATGCCATTTATGTCCCCAGGATGTGGTTCTTCAAGAGGCTGCATCTTCTGGCAGACCAGACTGAACCCAGGCCATCACTCTCTCGTCTTCTTTGGGCACTTCCCACCAGGCATCCTTCGAGGCTTTGGCTGGGCTCCTGTAGTTGGGACAGGAGGGGGAGGGCGTTGGTCGACTTCCTGGCTGCCACTTGCTACAGCCTCCCCCTGACTGAGGTCTTCCTGTGTATGAAAAGGGGACATAGTTTTAGTTTTTTGATCATCAATCACACCATTTTGTGCTCCCGGCTTTTGTTAATTGAATGTTACCAAATAGAACAGACTATCATTCTGAGCCCAGCATTTTTCTTTCCTGTCCCAATCATTTTTGGTCACTACTGTCTCTTGAGATGTAAACCACTTTGATAAATCACAACTTACTGATCAATAAGAACATCTAGTTAACATCATTAAATGTAACACAAGAAATATGTTCAACAATGCAATACCTGTCTCAAGCTGGGCCCCACCACATGTTGCTGCCTGGAAGGCCCAGGTTGGACGTTGGAAGCCTCAGCTGGGGGTGAAGGATGCCTTGAAGGAAGACTGGAGAGTGGTGGCCTGAGTGCTGGTCTGGGTACCCCCTGGTCTACCAGAAAATGCAGCCTGTCAAAGTGAACCATCCTGGGGTAATAAACGGCATCTGTATCTCCTGCTCTCAAGGACTCCAGGTGCTTCTTTCTCTCCCTGAAATATGTAATCCTCATGGCCCCAATTTTCCTATTCAGATAGGCCATGTCTGCCGTGGGGACCATGATCCGCACCAAAGAAAGCAGTTTCTCCAGCGCTGCGTTCCTCTTTGTTATGTCAGCATAAAACTCGTTGTGGAACTGCCAGAGGCAGGGCATCTCCTTGTAGAGTTCTAGGAATAGCCCCATAAAATTTAGATTTTGGAATGGATCCATATTGTCTGCAAGACACAACACAAGACAAACCCTCAAATACTAATAATGCCATTAAAAACCCTCCTAATCTTGTCCCAACATTGGCCTATATAGAAGCAGTCTAGTCTAGTGAAGCACCAAGTTAAAAATTTTACCTTCGTTTGCACGTTCGTCACATCCGCGCCTCACTCTCTTCCCAGATCGTACGGACGATACACGCGTGTTGCGTTTTTATATACAGTGTGCATGCGTGAAACTCTGCCCGCCCCTGAATTCTTTCTAGACTATTCCCCGCCACTTCGCTTCCGGCGCAGTGGGGAGAGCACATGGCGGAGAGAACGCAGGTGCGCACTAATAATAGTTCCACTAACGAGGAGGAGGGTGAGGAAAGCTCGGAGCCTGAAACGTCCCGATCCAGGAAGACAAGATTTAAGGCCTAAAATATGTATTTTGGAGAGATGTTGGAGATGGTCGACATATTGAACAGGACCGACTATGATGGGAAGTATGGACCTTACCCAAACCCAAATATCAGAAAGGCCAAGATCACGTCTAAAGTTGTGAAGAGTCTTCATAAGAATTTTGGGGTACGCCGATCCAAGGATCAACTGAGAAAAAGCTGATCAGACCTGAAACTGAGGGAGCACGAGCAGTACCTAAGGATCAAGTGTGTTCTTAAAAAAAAAAGTAAGTAGTTGTCGTCGTGTGTTCATATGATTATTCTTGCTTGCATACTGCTACATGTGCTTTGATTTCATGTTGTGCATTTTAAAATGGCCACTTTCAAGTTCATGGTTTCATTCGTTTGTAAGAAACATCGTTCTGCAGGTAAGTATTCCAGCTTAACAAAGTGTCCCCAATAATGTTCTCACCTTGGAACTCGGCCAAAAAACACAATTGTACAACACTTCCAAGCAATGCTTCAGATTCCTATTTCTGCCCTCTGTGTGCTAATTATTCTTTGTTTACATTCTCATAGGGGAGAGAAGACTCGGCAAGTATGAGGACACCAGGGACCACACCCCTCCCAAAGAAGGGCAACTTCCAAAAGCACAAACAGAGGAGCAGGAGCAGGAGGAGGAGGAGGAAGGAGAGATCGTGGAGGTTGGGCAAATTGTCACCACAACAGGTGAGTGTTGGAGAACACAGCTTCCGGTAAGCTCATCAATGTATGTCACCATATTTTTATTACATGGTGTGTTTTTTTGCTTTGTTTTGTAGGTGATGTGGAAGAAGATTCCCATTTTACCAGTGAAAGTGCCCAGATCCTGATCGGGGAGATAATGGGGTGCAATCGGGATTTGGAAAATATCCAGCAAAACATCAATGTTAAAAATAAAATGAAGAACATCATTGATGTTTTGGGGAGAGTGTGAAACACCAAAAACTAGATAGGGTTTTATTTTTGCTATTTTAAAAACAAAATGTTGTATTTATTGAAATTACAAATTTGGAAGATGCACAGAGTGTGTAAACATGTGCTATCTCCCATCATGGGGGATCAATGTACGTGTTTTGTGTAAAGTGTCTGAGATGAAGGGGTTGCAGCCCCAAAGCATGTACATTGATCCCCCATGATGGGAGTTAGCACATGTTGACACACTGTGTGCATCTTCCAAATTTGAGTTTTTCAGGGGTGACACCCCATGTGATGAAGGCAATATCAGCCCAGTTTGTACATACTCATGTCTGATATTGTCTTCACTTTTCAAAGTTGAACTTTGTAAGTTCCTGTGTTCTGTATTTTATGCTTTGATACATGCCTGTTTACACAAAAACAAGTAAACAAAATTCTGATTAAACTCTGTTTTGGATACACACAATTTCTTGGTTTGCTGTAAAAAACCTTTTCGAAACGCACATGTGGATGTGCTTGTATTAAAAAGTTTAATTAACAATGTGTGGCTTCCTTTTTCATTGCGCATAAAATTTATTTGTAGTCAAATTTTAGTTTGTGCTGAGAAGGAGTGTGATTTACTAAAGGAAACTCCACTTTGCACTCCAAGTGCAGTTTCATGTGTACTTTTGCAGTGCACTTGTAGTGCATAGTGGATGTGCCTTTAGTTAAAAGCACCCACAGTGAGGTGTAAATTTGGACAATCATGCCATTTTCCTGCCATGGTGCTGAAAATGATCACGATTTTGGTCAGTAATGCACTACATACATTAGTTACAAAACAAGGTGTGTGTGTGTAGCAGACCCACAACATTATTATATTATCTGAAGAAGAGACTGTCCCCTCATCTCGCTCTGAACTTGGGTTTGCACTGTTGGTGAAAAAGGCACAACTTAAAAAAAAATGGCCAAGTGGGAGGCCACAGTCTGCCATTCCTGTGGCATTGAAGGACACTGTGTAGTGAAACAAGAACAAAAATTTGTAATTTGACAAATCAACATTGCAAGCAGATTAGACACCCACATTTTTGGTCAAAATTAGTATAACATTTTGGGAACTGAGTATTTAAAGCCTAAAGTATAAGGTCCCCTTATGAGAGTCATCACCCCCCCACCCCCCCCATATGATGGGCCCTTGCTAAAAAAATGAGGGGGGATGTTTAGGACAGGTAACCCTCTCCACTTGATTGAGAGCTGAATGCCTAAATAATGTGTGCTACTTTGTGTAGCCCCTCCTTACTTACACCATTGGCAGCCCACGGGACAGGTAAGAAGTGTCATAATAACAAAATGAAAACAAAATGGAAGCACATTTTGACATTCTGCTATTACATATCAAGAAAATTAATCTGTTTTAAAAAAAAAAATAGCATTTCAAAGTATTGAGGCAGGCCCTTGCACTACATGCTTAGGTGAACTTGTCCATAAATGTGATCATGAAAACGGTAGGTATAGTGTGTATTGGGTTTGGTCAAGTCATCAGATAGAGGATTGCTATCAGCTGAGCTAGCAGTTGGGGGGAGGGGGGTTACTAATGAGTTTGGCACAACTCCAAAAATTTAAAAAAGGTCACTCTGCATGAATTGAAGCACACACACATCACATTTGTAGACATTCTAGGGGGTGTTTAGGGGAAAGCAATACTATGGAGCTGACAAAAAACATTGGTAAGCGACTAGACTATAGTTTTATGGGCCAAGATGAGCATAGTGAGGCAAATATGCATGAGGACAAAGGGGCAGAGCATATGAATTGGAGCATATTGCAATGATGGTAATTAGGGAATGAGGAAAGAAATGCAAGACATTAGCAATCATGAAATACATAGAATGTGATGTTAAAGGATAAAACTTAGCTTCATATATTCCTTCTGCAGGACCTGAATGATGGCAGAACAGGTCTCTGGAATAATGATCCCCAGAGCCTGGGGGGAGATGCCTGTAGAGAAATTGAGGTCCTGAAGGCTTCTCCCTGTCGCCAAGTAGCGCAACATGGCGATGAGCCTCTGCTCTGGAGTGATGGCTTGCTGCATGCAGGTATCCTGCCTGGTGATATAAGGGGTCAGCAAAGCCAGCAGACGGTGAAAAACGGGGTGCGTCATCCGGAGATAATTCCTGAAATGTTCAGGATTATTCTCGCGGATCTCACGGAGCAAAGGCATGTGCGAGAACTGGTCACGCTGGCGCAACCAATTCTTGGTCCACAAACGCCTCCCCTCCCTGTTCATGGACCGGGCTTGTGTCAAAGTAAGAACACCAACACGAAGCCCCTGCACAGCACAAACTCTACGACGAGTACGTAGAAAAAATATGGTTTGAAAATGGTCGGCTCGTCAGAACGGACACCAAAAAGCACCGATAAACAGCAAGGCCTGAAAGAACGACCTGAATAGCAGAAGCAAGCAGACAATAAAAAATGCCTTTCAAAGCGTACTATACCAAGATATAGTCCACAATGATCAATAAATACTTAATGACTGCACACACTGTTTATCAGATACGCAAAGACAAGCAGAAACCAAAGAGCAGTAGCGATCTGAATCACTAATGTGAAAAGTGCGAATCGTCTCTCCCCAAACTTCTACTAACACGAGATCAGCAGAAGGAGCCCAAAGGGTGCCGGAGGTGGTGCTTAACTTCCCTTTTCTAGTCCCGCCATACACGGCTTACGTCACCGCGTTCTTGGCAACTGCAAAATCCGACAACTTGGTCCGACCGTGTGTATGCAACAGTTTCGGACACAATCCGTCGGACAAAATCCATTGGACAAAATCCAACGGATTTGGTTGGCAGAATGTCCAACCGTGTGTACAAGGGCTTAAAGGTAGTGAAAAGGGGGGGGGGCATGACCGGATGTGATTGAGGCAGCCAGCTTTTCTCCACAGCTCTGCACATCCTGCATGAATCCGCGATCTTGGAGCGCAGACAGCCAGGAATAAAAGGCACCATAGTCCGGGGGAAGGTGAGCAGACTCGGGACATGCGTTCATCGGCCTCTAAACAACAGCGCAAGGCCCAGAAAGAGCAACGCCGCACTCGCTCCACGAAGGGCACGGACGGAAGTCCCACCCCCGCCATCTTGTCTTCACAAAGGGCTGATTAGCGTGCAGTGCGGCCGTGGGACGGGATGGAGCAGCATGAAAATGTGGCAGAGCTCGGTGCAGATGGTGAAGGGGCTGAGGACCATCCTGTGGCGGTGGACACAGAGGCGATCACGCGGCCTATATTGGAAGCCATAAATACCAGCAAGTCTGAGCTGATGGGGCACATTGATCACTTGTCATCGGAATGTACCCTGATAAGGCACGATCTAGATAAGATCCGGGGCAGACTCACCACGATGGAAGACCGGGTGTCTGGAGTTGAGGACACCACTCATACACAGGAAGCACATATAGCTCAACTCCGCGATATGGTACGGTCCCTCCAGCGCAGAGCAGATGACGCCGAAGACCGTCAAAGGAGAAACAATATCAGGGTGGTGGGCCTGCCAGAAGGATCAGAAGGGGACAAGCCGGTGGAGTTTGCAGAGGCTCTGTTCAAAAGATTATTCTCTTTGGAAGATTTACCCCCCACCTATGTGGTGGAAAGGGCACACAGGGTCCCAACGGGCAGGAGACTGCCGGGTGCATTCCCGCGACCTTTTCTTGTAAGATTCCTGAACTACAGGGATAGGGACATGATCCTGGCCAAGTCTAGAAGAACACAAGAGCTGCTTTATGAAAACTCCAAGTTGATGCTCTTCTCTGATTTTTCAGCTGCCACGCAACAACAACGCCGCTCCTTTACTGATGTCCGCAAGAGGCTCCGTGCAAAGGATATTCAATAAAGCATGCTGTACCCGAGCAGGCTCAGAATTCAATACAAAGGCAGTGTGAAATTCTTTGACAATCCTGCAGAGGCCTGTGACTGGATGGACAAAGAATTGGCTTAAAGGCACGGGACAGTGAGTGCGAGGATGCTAACCCACACGTCTGCTGCGGTATGTTGTGCCTGGTGCACAGTTCTGTGAAAGTTGTCCCAGACAAGGACGAAACTCCTGAAGCATTGTAAGTTTTTCCGCCACTCGGCAGTTGGGCCTCGGACATGTGTCGGGGGACCCCCAGCGGAGCAGCCCCATCAGATGATAGTAGAGTGGAGCGGGAGCCTCCCGCTTTTTCTGGGGAGATGCTAGAAATAATCACTGCATGGGAGGAGGTTGCTCATGGCTCATATTGCGGTATTATGAGGTCTCCTGAGGAGGGGGTGGGTTTCACCCGGAGCAGCCATGGAGCCCACTGCAATTTTCTTTCAGTTTTTTACCCATTTTTATTCTTTTTTCCTCTTTTTTTTCACTCATTCTCACGGAAATCTGTTGGCATGAGTCTGTGCCCTGGAGTTTGCTGCACTCTAACTGTATATTTACTTCCTGGAGCTTAGGATTGAGGAAGACATGACGGAGGAGACTTTGCCAGACTTTCGATTGCAGCGGTTGGACCTCACTGCAAGTTTTTGCTGTTTTAGTTACGGGAGGAAGCTTAATATCAGGACACTTTGGTTTGGTTGTAAAAAGGGTACTGGTATAAGAGCAGGGGGGGGGATTTCGGTTTGTCACGGCTCAGAGACTCGGGAATGGGGTATGGTTCCTTATGTTAAGGTATTCTGGCATGGTACCGGTAGTCCGGACTGCGAGAGAAAGGTATACACTGAACGATATCTGTGTTAAGCGGTTGTGGGATGATGGTGGATAGATTAGAGATTGTGTCTTGGAATGTCCGAGGCCTGAACCACAAATTTAAAAGGGCCTCGGTTTTCCAATATTTGAAACAATCCAAACCACATAATATTTTTCCAGAAAACCCATCTAGATGGAGCCAAAGTGTTGACTATGCGGAAGCCGTGGATTCAGAAAGCTCTACATTCCACATACTCTACATTTGCGAGGGGAGTATCAATGCTTATTAGCAAGGCCATTGCATGCACGGTACATCAGGTTATTACTGATCAGGGGGGACGGTATGTGGCGGTGGTGATGGAAGTGTGTTACCAGAAGTTACTGTTGGTCAATGTTTATGTACCCCCCATTTCAGGTTCAACTATTATATGATCTGGCCTTTGGAAATGGTAGATTGATGCACAGTGTGGAGAGGGTGGAGTATTTGCCGGGGGGCCTGTCGGACCATAATCCTCTCTCCCTCACCCTGTCCTTTCCGACCGGGTCCGGGAGGTTGTCTGCAAGTTGGCTACAGAAGGAACAGGTGCTTTCCCAGCTCGAACCTGCCTTTAACCACTACTGGTCAGAGAACATGGACTCCACGGATCCACCCATGGTCTGGGATGCCTTTAAGGCAGTTGCAAGGGGTGAATGTATATCGGCCATAAAAACGACTCAGGTTAATGACAACGAGGAATTCAATCTGCTGAAGCAGCAGAAAAGGGTGAGCGCAGATGCACACGCGGGTTCCTCGACTGGGGCCACGCTTGAACATCTACTGGCGGCAAGGAGGCGTCTGTCTCTCCATATTAAGGAGTTGACTAGCTCTGAATGGACTAATAATGCTCATAGGGTGTTTGCTGAAGGGGATAAAAATGGCAAGCTTCTGGCTATGTTGGTGGCTGACCAGCCGCCCCTGGTACACATTCCCACAATTAGAACTAGTTCCGGAGACTTGGTTACTGACCCAACATTAATAATGCAAGAGTTTGTGGCCTTTTTTTCGAGACTGTACATGCCCATTCCTAGGTATGACCCTGGAGCTCTGGATCCCCTATTAGGGGGACTACCCATCCCGAGACTGGTGGAGGAGAACTGCTTGACCCTTGATTCCACAATTACGCTTAAGGAGATTCAGAAAGCTATCTTCTCGTTCCTACCCAACAAGGCCCCAGGCCCAGATGGTTTTTCCCATAGAATTTTACAAAACCAATGTAGAGTTGCTGGCCCCGGGATTTAATTGGCTGCTGGAACACTGTCTTGATGTATCCTCCCTGCCGCCTTCAATGATGGAGGCTTATATGATTCTACTGTTGAAGCCGGGGAAGGATCCTACGGAGTGTGCATCTTATCGTCCCATAGCTCTTCTAAATACGGATCTTAAGGTCCTCACGAAAATTCGAGTGACCAGACTGGCCAAAGTTATTCAGACGATAGTCAATAGTGACCAGACGGGGTTTAATGCCTGGCAAATGGACGGACACGAACATACGGAGACTTTTTACACATCTACAATTACCGCCAACGGACTCTGACAGTAGAATAGTAGTGTTCATAGACATAGAAAAAGCATTTGATTCTATAGATTGAGAGTATATGCTTAAAGTGTTAAAGGTCATGGGCTTTGGGCCACAGTTTTGTAAGTGGGTAGCCATGTTGTACACTAATCCTAAGGTGGCCATTAGAATGGGATCATGGACCTCTGAGTTTTTTGCGGTGGGCAGGGGCACCAGGCAGGGTTGCCCGTTATCTCCTTTTCTTTTCGCTCTGGCCATGGAGCCCCTGGCCATCGCACTCAGGTCAGCGGAGGAGGTACAAGCTATTAGAGTGGGGTCTATTAGAGAAACATTGGCCCTTTATGCAGATGATATGCTATTGTTTCTTAGTGACCCGGAGGAATCCCTGAAGGCAGTGTTGGCTATCTTCGATACATTTGCCATGTATTCGGGTCTTAGAGTGAACTGGACTAAGTCGTCCATCCTACCAGTGGATGAAAAGGCCAGGGAAAGGATGGATACAGACTTGCCACTTCGATGGGTGGAATCTATTAAATACTTAGGTGTGACGGTCACTCCACGGGTGCGAGACTATCTCTCCCTTAACTTACTTCCCTTAGTAGGACTCCTTAAGCAAAAAACGCAGGCCTGGACCAAACTGCCCCTGTCCCTTATGGGCAGGATCAGCTTACTCAAAATGAAACTGCTTCCGGTAATCCTGTATTTTCTCCGGCATGCGCCGGTCTGGATACCAATGTCCTTTTTCAAACAATTGGAGGGGGTTATTAATGCATTTCTCTGGACACCAAAACCATCTAGGATAGGGTTGAAGGTCCTACAGGAGCCAACGGAAGGGGGTGGCCTAGCAGTACCAGATTGGTTTAAATACTACCTTGTGGGCCAGATGGTGTTTGCGCGCCGGTGGCTACTATCTGACGAAGGTGATACGGCTACTATACTGGAAGCCGCTCATTTAGGATCCTACAAAAGCCTACGTTTGGCACTTTTTAGGGGGACTAATTCGGATTTGCCCATCACGTTAACCATGACTGCCACGATTAGGGCATGGGAGAAGGCGCAAAACTTGGCAGCCCCTAGCTATACTGGTATATCCTCCTCCACCCCACTATGGATGAATAGGAAGCTCCCAAGTTTTTATGGTTTACCTGATCCCATGCTATGGGCTGTTAAGGGAATAAAGACACTCAGGGACATCACAAACCTAGGGGACTTGCAAACGTTTTCGCAGCTGCAAACTAGACATGATTTGCCTAACTCATATTTTTTCTTTTTTTTTTCAAATTCGGCACGCATATCAAGCTCAATTTGAGGAGTTGAGGGTGGAATCTCTGCCCTCGACGCTCAAATCGATGCTGTGCCGGGAGGACCTGTCTAAAACGCTCTCAGTAACGTACAAGGAACTTTTTAAACGTTCGCCTAAGGCGGTAACTAAATGCAGGACCAAATGGGAAGTAGAAGTCCCCGATATTCAGGCAGAGGACTGGGATGATCTTTGGACACAGCCCTTTCAGCATCTTGTATCAGCTAGGGATCGCCTAATCCAATTTAAGTTCTTACATAGAAGCTACTACATGCCGGCCAGAATAGCCAGGATATATGGACTGGCAACGGCAGAGTGTTGGAGAAGTGCTTTCTCTCCAGCCGATGCTGACCATGTATTCTGGAGCTGTGCGCACATTAGGGGGTTTTGGCAGGAGGTTATCACGTGTATCTCGGAAGTAGTGGCGGTACCGATCCCCCTGACGGTGAAGGTTTGCTTGTTAGGGCTGGTAGAGGAGGTGGTTCCATCCAGGGCGTTACGAACTCTGATCACCATCCTGCTATTCTATGGTAAAAAGGCCATACTACTTAAGTGGAAGAACAAACAGGCCCCGGACATTGTCTTTTGGAAACATCTAATCAATTCTATGTTACCGTATTATAAAACATACAGGGTGCGAGGAAATGGGAAGAAATTTGATAGGGTCTGGAGAGCTTGGTATGAAATGGATGGTACTGCGGGCTGAATGGGAGAGCCCTGAGTCCCAGGGGACATAATGTGACAGGGATGGATATGGTAACAAGGTCCTGTAGAAGACAGCTTGAAGGTAGCGGGGAGGTGATACAATGGGGAAGGTATGCAATGTATTGAACTGTTATAAGTAATATTAGCATTGTAGTGGAGGTTGCTGGTATGTATGCACACGGATATGGTTTCCATAGATGATGCAGGAACCTGGATCCGAGGTAACAGTCCGAGAATCAGGGAGGCTGAGTTGTGACAAACAGGGGGGTGGGGAGAGGGGGGGTAGATAGTAGAAAATGTTAGTACTAGGATGTTAGGCCCTGCGAGGCCAATGGTTGGGCTACTGTTATGTTAACAGGACCCAACTTGTGTTGTATATGTTCTTATAAAATTGAAAACTTTAATAAACAGGAGTTTAAAAAAAAAAGGTAGTGAAAAGAATTAGGACCTGGGCCTTAGTGCCAACAAGCGCTTCTGATTGACCTTTGCATGAGACTAGGTCAAGACGCTTCCCAATCATTGAGACTGGAACGCACCTGTGGGCCTAGGTCAAACTGAATGACCTTAATGTGTATGAATCTCTTTTTTTGTAAACTACTAACTGGGGATTGTAAGCTTTGTAATTAGACCTGTAAACACTGGCTATATTGTAACTGCTACATATCATATTGATATTAGGTGTGCCTCAGTTGACTGCCTCCTGTACTACAAGCACTCATAGGGTTCTGATTATCCAAGTTTGTGCTAATCATTCTTGAGATAACAGAAGTAATAGCCCTTGGTTAAGCATTTATTTTAGAATACTTTGAAAAAGTCCATGGGGGGGGGGGGGGGGGGGTTGAACTATTATTGAGTTTGGGAAATCTCCATGCTAATTTTTTGAAGGACTATAGTCAGGACAGGGGAAAGTTAAAATATTGTTCTGACAAGTAGTGAAAAAAAAGCAGCAATGGTGACAGGGGTGGCACCTGTCAACCCAATCGTTAGCCAAAGAGTAGCTACCGCCTGGAAAAAGCAACCTATAAAAGGTTGGGGAATCACTTCAGGATCCAGTATCTGTAAAGGATGGGTAATAAAATTGCTTCAAAGAGGGTGTCTAACCGTGGGGAACCCTACCACTTGACCCCAAAAGGAAGAGATGATAGATAAATATGGGCCATGGGTTGTAAAATATATATTCAAGATTGGGATCGCTGGACTGGGAAAAAGTATTAAAAAAAAAGTACTTTTAAGCCAAAAGCTTGGCAAGCCCTGTGGTACAGTCACCACAGGTAGATGATACGAACAAATGAAAGAGATGCTTGGAGTGCCTGGATGGTAGAATCCATGAATAGAACTGATGATGTGAATATTTTTACGGGGGAATTTAAGGGGAAAACACACCAAATGTTGCTGAGGAGTAGAGAGAAGCAGGGACAGCCACTAGAGCCACATCCCCAGAGTAGTGATAGTGATGAACAGGGTACGATGAGGAATTGTCAGGATTGGGGCCTAATGCAATCGCCCAGTCCTAGTTAGCAAAATACTCAGAAGCTGATAGGAATTGCCAACTATCAGCAGATGACAAAAAGGGGAAGCCACAACTTGCTGCCAAATTTGACACCCCATTTAAAACCCCAAATGAATCACAGAAATACTCTTCTGCCTGTACACACGGTCGGACATTCCCGACGACAAAATCCATCAGAATTTTTCTGACGGATTTTGGCCCAAACTTGTCTTGCATACACAAGGTCGCACAAAGTTGTCGGAAAATCCGATCGTTCAGAACGACGTATGTACGTCGGGACTATAAAGAGGCCAGTAGCCAATAGCTTTCGTCTCGTAATTTATTCTGAGCATGCCTGGCACTTTGTCCCTCGGAATTGTCTACACACGATTGGAATTTAAACGATCGGATTTTGTTGTCGGAAAATTTTAGATCCAGCTCTCAAACTTTGTGTGTTGGAAATTCCGACGGAAAAAGTCTGATGGAGCCCACACACAATAGAATTTTCCGACAACACGATCTGATCGCACATTTTCCGTTGGAAAGTCAGACTGTGTGTACAGGGCATTCTTGTCAAGCATCGAAACATAAAGGAGAGAAAGAGCGCAACAAGCCAGGGGAAGGGAATGCTGGAATCAAGGGAGAAAAGTCTCCCCAGTTCCAGAGACCATATACCATCAGAAGGGATACTTTCTTCCCCTCTGACAGCAGTTAGACGGCAGTTAACAAGCAATTCTGCTGCTGTAAGCAATACTGGCAGTTCTGCTATGGAGTAGACTGCCTATGTACCTTTACACCCCCAAGTAACTAGCACCCCACAGCAAGGACCTGTGTGGTATCATGCTAATGGGAAAAGGATATCACCCAATGTGGGCACACCTGTGTACCATGGGACTGTTAATGCCAGCCTTCAGGGCACTTTGAAGCTGGACAAAGTGCCCCCACCTGGCAGCAACAATCTTCCTGGGATTCTGTGACGGAATCCCAAAAAAACTATCAACAACTGATATACTTTTCAGATGATATGTCTGCATATCCTGTAAGAAACAGGTTGTTAATGATAATAGTGGGAGATCCACTGGAAAGATGACATCACTTGAGATGGACTCCCTCTGGGATGAAGGGATTTCTGAGTGTTATCCACCATCCAAAGACAGAGCCGATAAAATTTGCCAAAGCGCTGTTGGGCATCCAGGCAAGGTACGATGCAAACTGGGATGATACGCTTCAAATAATGAAAAGGGTTTGTGGAGATGGGGACTTTGATGAAATCCTTAGTAAAACTAATATTCCACAGACTCTGTATGTTGACTCCAGCCATCAAGGAGATATACTCACTAAACAATTGGCTCAGTTGATTAAAACAGTCTATCCTTCCTAGTCTTGGACCAAGGTGTCAGAAGTGATCCAAGGCCCAATGGAAGATTGTATGACATATCACTTTAACCGCTTGTGTGGCTCTGGGCGGGCTTCATATGATGCCCGTCCATTTAAACAGGGAATACACGATATCGTGTGCGTGCATCCCTGTTCCTTTGGTGGCGGTGTGTCACAGAGACACTGCTTGCCACCGAGGGGGGGTGAACAGCCATTGGGCATGGCTGTTTACCACGTGATCGGCCGTGATTAAGACACGGCTGATCACAGATGGTACTGCCCCCACTTTGCATGGCACATGCACGCGATTGCACTGCGTGTGCAAGTCGGTGGCGGCGTGTTCCCGGGAACACTGCTTGTCACGACGCTGGTAAACAGCCATTGGCCAGCGGCGCTTGATTGTGTCAAATGGGCACTCGCTTGCCGGCTGGCATACATGCTGTTTTTATCCTGTGTTTGTAAGTGCTTCTATTTATTATTTATTAAAGCGCTATATCAGGTTTACACTATGGGAAGTCCCTTACAGGGAGCTGTGATCAGTGTCATTAGGCAGAATGGGGAAATGCTTGTTTACATTAAACATTCCCCGTTCTTCTCCGTGAGACCATTGCGGGTATCGCGATCATGTTCACAGAGCTCAAAGTGGGCACGCCCCAAGCTGCCTCTGACCGAGCAACGTACAGGTACGTTAATATGCCTGTATGTGCCCTTCTGCCACAATAAATCTGTGTGAGGCGGTCGGGAAGCGTTTAATTTAATTCTACCTCCCAAATGTAATTCCACCTCCCCTAGTCTGCTTACTACTTTAACCCGAACCCCGTGAGCAGGTGTGGTGAACCCAGGGACCTGGCAATAGCAGGCAGTGTTTACTATCCCTACCATCAAGGGCCATGGATGATACTGGCTGTTGCTCGGACTCTGCACTCTGTGGGGATCCCACTTTACTCATCCACATTACATCCCTTATAAGTATTTAGTCTTAATGGCCAGCCCACTGCTCCAGTCTGAAATTCCTTTAGTAACTGTACACTGACATTCTCATTCTTTTTTTGTATTCATACACGACTGTCTGGAGGCCCGCCCAACCACCACCTGAAGAAGCAATGACAACCAAGTAATTTCTTGAGACAAATATGCAACAAATAAAACGCTCCTGAACCTTCCTTTACCATGCGAAAAGTGCTGTCTTGCAGTCCGATACAATCGCTACAATCATTACACCATATTCCCAAGTTACAGGACTAGATATGCCAGGATCCCGCCATCGATGTTGGAGTTCCACTCTTCCATGGCAGAGGAGCATGGAAACATCGCAGAACAGGCACTCATGGTCTGGATGTGGAGTCTCAAAGGCACCAGGATTTTTCTTGCTGTCTCAAGTCTACCTTGATGGGTTACGGCATGTTCAAGAAATGAAGAAGAGGCCTCAGTGGTGGTGGGGAAGGGTCGGGGCTTCTGGACTGTTGTGGATAGGTACAAAATCATTGAGGGCATAAGTTCAAGAATGAACTTCAGGCGGAACTGGTGTGGAAATATCGAGCTTCATATTTATATTATATATTATAATATAGTATATTATATTATATATATTTATATCAATGGGTTGCAAGGCAACCATTGTGAGGACTTTCTAATTAAATCACCATGCCCCATTAGATATGTATGTGTGTGTATATGTATGTATATGTATATGTATATGTATATATATATATATATATATATATATATATATATGTATGTATGTATGTGTGTATGTGTATGTTTTTACAGGAGGATGATGTACATAATAAAAGCTGTTTTGATGTCTTCAATGGTCAGGTGATAACTAAGTTTCGTTTGTACAGAGCCATATCAGACTTTGTGTCACCACCTGGTCAGGGGTCCTTGACATGCTAATGTCGGAACTAGTTATGGTAAAATCAAAGAGGGTTGCTTACCTAACAACCATAACCATATGGTAGACAGAGGGGCAACAGAAGTTCTGATTCTTGAGCATGGTAGTCAAAGAGGCTTCAGGTGCAGCCAATCAGAATTTGATGCAACTCTGAACCAACAAAAGTATTCCATTTAGTTGATTGGCGGAGAAGGAATATAAAAATAGGTTGAGCCCATCGGGAAGTCACGATGTCTGTGTAACGTATCCGTATTATCTTATTTCTCTTTTCTTTTCTCTAACTTTATCTGTCCTAGGATTTGCCTTAACCAGTTCCTGACCAGCGCATTAATTATCTTTGTAGACTAGCAACACTGTATTTGTAACAACACTACATTATATTTTGTAATATCTGATTATTCTAATGTTTATCTGTATAAATACATTTGTTTGTTATTCTTTTCACAGTTATCATTTGTTTTTAATTCTATCTGCACTTGTAGTGTAGTGGAGTTATCTTTAGTAAATCAACCCCACTGTCTCTTCACAATACACATTTCTGAGGTCCTTGTAAACATTGATCAGTTTCTTTGGTTGGTGTTGAGTGAATACCAGAAACTCCATTGTTCAGAGAATTTGTTCTCTAAGCAACCTTGTTGATCTAACTCCCCCGGCCATTTCTTTCTCTTGGGCTGGTTAAAACAGTAATAGGACCATGTCTCTTAGCTTGGTTAGAAGACTTTTATAGTCCAAAATTAAAATGATTCTATATATAAACATTCCATAAAAACTTTAAGAGACCTATGACCCCCTGATTGTGACTGATGGTGGCTCCTATGTTTAACCTCCAACAAGACCCCTAGATATTAAAGCTCAGAAATTAGAATCAGTCTTTCCATTCTATTACTTCCTTTTACATGTATATTATATTGTCTTTGATATGAGGCCCCAATTACTTTGATCCTGAGAATGAGACAATGGCAAGTAAAACAGTATCCAAATCTGAGACTAAGCCAAGACCATTGAAATTTGGTCTTCATCCCCTGAAACTCTACAACATTAATGAACAGTATTTACTCTGAAGGGAAAAGCAGGTCAGACATTATCAGACTCCATGCTGACAGACCATAACTGAAAGATATAGGGTTTATATAGCAGCAAAGGTTATATAAACTGCTCTTTACTCTAGTTAGATTATTTTACTGGATGTCACTTCAGCTAAATTATTCATACTAAACTGGATGACAGTAGGATGGACTGAGAATAGGACTGACCTTGGAGCAATTACACTTTCAGGGTTGTTCTGTTTCCCCTTGTGCGTCACTGTTGAAGAAAGGTTGGAAGATTGGATATGGCAGATGCTTTTAAGTACATTAAGGGTCACATTTAGAAATAAAAACAGCGTTAAAAAGATTTCCTGAAAAAGACGTTCCATTTCCTATTGCTATTTTCACATGACAGAATTTATTGAGAGGACTTTGTATAGACAAGTTAATTTGTGAAAACCAGTGCACTAATTTTTGGCTTCTGAAAACTAGTGTGGCTTGTTTTCAATGCAGGAATGTTGGCACCAGAGATTTCAACACACAAACTTTTGACACCATTAACTAAATGTATGGGTTATTTGTATAGTTGATGTAAAATACTTATCCTTAAAGTGATTGTAAAGGCCTTTTTTTTTTTTTTTTTTTTTTTTAGATAACAAACATGTCATACTTACCTCCACTGTGCAGCTCATTTTTCACAGATTGGCCCCGAACCCACTCTTCTGGAGTCCCCCGGCAGCTCTCGCAGCTCCTCCCCGCATCATCAGATAACTCCCTAGGAGAAGCAATTACCATGCTGCCGAATGCAGAACTCGACCCCACCCCCCATCGCTCGTGTCATTGGATTTGATTGACAGCAGCGGGAGCCAATGGCTGCACTGCTATCAATCCAGTCAAGAGCCGAGAACCCCAGGCAGAGAGATGGCGCATCCCCGTGGGTGAAGTTTGAGGGCTCAGGTAAGTAAAACGGGGGGGCTGGTCACTGACTGGTATTTTTTCAACTTAATGCATAGGATGCATTAAGATGAAAAAACACGAACCTTTACAACCCCTTTTAACTTCAGACCAGCTGTACCTGAGCCTATTTGACTGTCATAGCAGCATTATAAATGAATGTTTTTGACTGGACAAATTTTTATTGGTGTGTGGCCCTCCCCGCTCGATAGAATTTAATTGCTTGATCAACTTCTGTTGAAGGGTCATGTTGGAAAACTGTATTGAATACAATGGGCTTGATTTACTAAAACTGGTGCAGCTGTACATAGTAACCAATCAGCTTCTAACTTCAGATTGTTCCATTAAGCTTTGACAATACAATCTGGAAGCTGATTGGTTTCTATGCACAGTTACATCAGATTCTTTGTGCACCAGTTTTAGTAAATCTTCCCCAATGTCCCAGCAGGGTTTTCTTCCATCCACCTCTTTGTGTGGATGGAGGAATCTGTTTTCTTTTTTCATTAAGTGGGGCTAAAGGGAAAAAAAACGAACAGCATATGGGCAGCTAAATAGCTTGGTTCAGAGTCTTTCCTATCGCTAGATTTGGGAAGTTTTGAAATCCCTCTCAAGTTTCTATTTTTGTATGTCAACACTGGGGAAATGCACACTCTAGTGACAATTGTCACTGTGACAGAAAGTGATAAGAGATCCATATTTTACAGCTGTCACTGTAATCTTTCTCACGGAAGACTCAAACTCCAGTGACATCTGCCCTTAAGAGTCCATGCACACCAGGCAGCATAAAAAAATGCCAGAACTGCTGGCAGAAAAAAAAAGCAGCATAAAAAATGCACCTGTGGAGCATAGCGTTTAGGTGCTCTAATGGCGCGTACACACGAGCGGACTTTTGAACATCCAAAGTCCGCTGGAATGATTTCGTCAGACTATTCGATCGTGTGTGGGCTGCAACAGACTTTTGATTCGCCAAAGTCTGATGGACTTTAGAATATGGAACATGCTTCAAATTTTTCCGACGGAACTCCGCCGGACCCGGTCCCTCCGAAAAATTTGCTCGTGTATACGCTATTCCGACGGACTAAAACCGACGCTAGGGCAGCTATTGGCTACTGGCTATGAACTTCCTTATTCAAGTCCAGTCGTACGTCATCACGTCGAATCCGTCGGAGTTTAGTGTGATTGTGTGTGGCCAAGTCCGCTCAGTCGAAAAGTCCGTCAGAACTCTGTCGGAACTCCGGCAGAACTCCTTCGGAAGTCTGTCGGACATAAGTTCTCTCGTGTGTACGGGGCTTTAGACTTTTGCCTTCTCTCCCTACTTAAAGTGGTTGTAAAGTTAATTTTCTTTTCTTTATAAAATAACAAACATGTTATACTTACCTCCACAGTGCAGCTTGTTTTGCACAGTGGCCCTGAAACTGGTCTTTTGGGGTCCCTCGGCGTATGTCTCGGTTTCCCCCCGCAAGTACTTCTCACGTTCATGCGAGCTCCCTCGCATGGTGAGAAGCACTTGCGGGTGCGCTCCCATGATACAGCCGGCGGCTATAGCCGCTCACTGTATCACTCTGCCCCGGCACGCCATGTCATTGGATATGATTGACAGCAGCGCGAGCCAATGGCTGCGTGGCTTTCAATCCATCCACTCTAGCCAATCAGCGGCCAGGCTGAGCGGCAAAGAGGATGTAGGAGGCGAGCGCTGGACTTTTGAGGGGTCAGGTAATTAAAACGGGGGGGGGGGGGGCTGGGGGGCTGGCACTGTCAGATGTTTTTTCACCTTAATGCATAGAATGCATTAAGGTGAAAAAATATTTACCTTTACAACCCCTTTAACACTGACATCAAGCTACTAGCTAAAGTACTAGCCGCCTGGTTAAATGCTTCCATCACCTCCCTGATCCATAAAAATCTCAAATAGACAAGCCCCGATTTTACAAGTAAGGCAATCCATTTGATAAATCTTCCCCATCACAACAAATTGCAGAATATGCTATTACCACTCAACATACATAAAGCCTTTAACACCATCTCCTGGAATTATCTACAATATATATTACAAAAATGGGGATTTCAAAATTGTTTTTTATCCTCGCTTAAATCCCTACCTGGAACTTTTGGCACACCTTAACAGAATAAATTCCAACATCTAAAGTTTAAACTCTGGCCATCATAATTATAAAGTAAGTCTCTATGCTGAAGATTTGCCAATAACTTTAACCCAACTTATTATATCATTGCCTAATCTAGTATCTATTTTACATTATTTTGTCCAAATCTCAAATTTTTATGTTTATGAAAGGTAAATCGGTGGACCTCAACATTTCCTTACCTAACTCAATGCTCAAACCACTCAAGTCACCTTCAAATTTACCTGCGCTGATAGAAAACTAGAATATACAAGAGTCCAGCTGACTCCCCATTATACCGAATTGTACCGTCGGTAGGGGCAGAGACGATCGTGTCCTCTCCCCTGACAGGCCGGGAGCCAAGTGAGGGAAAAATGGCCCCCAGTCGGCTCCATAACATTGGATGATGGAAGCGACATCGTAATGGTCTTAAAGGGGATTTTTTTTTAAAAGACATTTAATTTTTATATTTTTTTACATTTTTTTTATTGCATTTAAGTGTAAATGTGAGATCTGAGGTCTTTTTTAATTTCTTTCTAAAAGGACACTGTAAAAATAAAAAAATAAAAAGTAAAATAAATAAGAAAAAAATAAGATAAAACAATTGAAAGCGCCCCATCCCGCCAAGCTCGCCCGCAGAAACAAACACATACATATGTTGCCCCCTAATTCTACCTAAGCTTTTATACTTTAAACAAAAATCTGCGAGGTGGATGGATAAATCAATTCACCCGTAGAAAAAACAGCGCATAATATTCAAATAAAAGAAAAGAAATAATATACAAATTGCGCTAGTGCAACCTATTGTTCTATGGAAAGAATATTTCTATCTTCCCAAATGTAACCATACAATCACAATATTGTCCATGAACACTGTCCATATATCTAAATTGTACTGAGTACTTAGGATAGTTTCAGGAAACGAATTGAAACAGTATGTCTATTTCAGTCCATCCACAGACAATAAAATTAATAGCCAAAACAAAAATAGAATGTCCTGGTATAAATCAAGAGGAGTGTACGATGCAATCCTCCCTTAATATGAAAAAACAGTGGTCACGAATTTGCTGGGGTACAATCTCAAGACTGGGGTGACCCCCCCTTAGTAATGCTCTTACCAGATATGCCTGGTTACATAGGCTCTTCGAAAATGCTCCTCATCCGCTCGATTTCATCCGGTTCGTCTGCACTAGGTAATACACGGTCGGATGTGCTTAGATACGCGGGCTCTCAGATGTTCCTCATCGGCTGGATCCCATCCACTGCATACACGATCGGATGTGCTTGGTTACACGGGATCTCAGATGTTACTCATCGGCTGGATCCCATCCACTGCATAAGTGCCGGGTGATTCAAGATCTCCGAAAGAAGCAATTACGGGAAACAAACATAGCGTAATACTGTCTTATGAAAACACAATTTATTTAAATAAAAATGTTGCACTCACACAAAGTTAATTCTTTAAAGCATTGGTTCACTCAGCGTGCATAGTTCTTAATCACAGTCTCAGGGGAAATAATAGCATCAGCCGCTAATGGCCGTCACCACTTAGTAGTTCACGGTTAAAGCTGTGCGACTCTTCCTCCCTCCTGTCAGTTCCTCTATGCTGCGAACGTGTGCTACCACCCTGACGCGTTTCGTCGTATTGACATCATCTGAGGGTGGGGGCAATCAGTCCTGACTACACTTAAATACGTGCGGTATTAACCCTTCGTGGACATGTATAAATGTATAGCGGTTAATCTATCTATATTATGTACGTTGCTCTCTTTGACAGAATACCTGTCATAGGCTTTCATAAACGATGTTTTTAAGGGAACCATTTCATTACACAGAAAAAATTTTTAACAAACGAAATATTAAGAATTGGAAGAATTCAAAAAATAAATTGAAAAATATATAAGTTTAAAAAATCCCAGAAATTAGATTAAAACCTCAGGAGAGATGAAAACAAAATTACAGATAAAAACCACAAACGATCTTATTACCCTCACACACTCTACCAATATGGCCATGTCGGATTTCTGATAATGTGCTGATATGCTAACAATCATGATGTTTACAAAATCCGGCGCATATATCCCAATCACTTGTGTTTCTTTAAACGAGGGGATTCCCGTCACGTTGATCTAGATACTTCAAGTTTAAACGATAAACTTTATTATACAGGAGATGTATAAAGAAAAAGGATTCGCAACCTTTTATGGCCTGTCTCCTATTTTTTCTGATAATAAGATCAAGCAACAGCCTCAACTGACACTGACTTATATTCCCAAGCTCTTCATGCAGAAAGAGGCGAGCCGTCCATCACGAGCCTCCCATTAAAACCATCGCTGATACGATGAGTGGGTTATACACGGTACAATCTTTGTGATGCGACGGAAATTTTTTTTTTTTTTTTTTTTTTTTTTTTTTATGACTATTATTGGCTACTTCCAGTGCCGCTATCCTCAATCTACCTTACATGCGACGTTGTGGCTTATGTATTGTACATGTATATGTGGCATTATATATTTATGTGGCTAAGATATAATATATTTGAAATTCTAATTAAACAAACTTGCTGCCTGTCTCCGTTAATTAACTCATTATGGTAAAAATTCACGTATTAAAATCTGACTTCCACGTATACTAACAACCTGCATAAAATAATGATATTTCCTATTAGTCATCTACATAATATAAAATATAAAATATAAAATATAGAATGTAAAATGCAACTAATCCCTTCTCTTAACGTCAGGGTACTATCACCTTAATGAAAAGTGCCTGTGCGACTCATAAATTCAATGTCTAGTCACCTGACACAGTAATACTAATCGAGGGTGACCAATAAGACCCCAATATTTCCGAACATGACTGTAATAAAAATTATCATAAAAAAGTTCTATGATTAAAAGTTGGTAATAAAAGTTGGTAATTAAACAGGTTTAGTGCTAAAAGTATTAGTAGTAGAAAAGTTGTTATTCACGTAATCTGGATATTAAGACCCCTTTAAAACAGCTTTAAAAATCACTTATAAAACAATTAACGTCTAATTCAACGTTTAACCCATTAGGAGTCAGAGTGTTCATCCGATATATCCATTGGGATTCTTTTTTGGACACTTCGCGGACCATATTTGATCCACGCCAATTAGGGTGAACTCTATCAACTCCCCAGAATTTTAGTAGAGATGGGTCTCTGTTGTGATGTTTTTTAAAATGAAGAGACACGCTGTGATCACTAAATCCGATTTCTATATTGTACATATGTTCGGATATGCGTTTCCTTAGGGTCCTTTTAGTTCTTCCCACATACATGAGCCCACATGGGCACTGTAGTACGTATACCACGTGCGTGGAGCTACATGTAATAAAATCTTTTATTACCATTAACCTGTTATTCCCTGTGGATATGAACTCGGTCATACCTCTAATTAGGCTATTTTGCTTCATACAGGGTTGGCACCTTCTACATGAAAAAAACCCGTCCCTATTCCAGAAAGTTTCTGTTTTTTTGGGGGGATTCAACACTTTCTTCACTACCTGATCTCCAAAGTTGGGGGCTTTTCTGTATATGAATGAAGGACGAGATGGCAACACCTGTCCTAACGTTTTATCAAGACATAGGACATGCCAGTGACGATTTAATATCGTTTCCACTTCTTTATACTGGGCATGGAAGTCTGAGATGAATCCCCATTCTTGACAGGGAGCCTTGTCTTGCAATTTATTTTCTAGACATTCATCTCGGGAAATTTTAGCTATTTCCGATACTGTTTTGTTCAGAGATGCTTCATTGTACCCCTTTTCTATAAAACGATTCTTAATAATATCCGATTGTGGGTAAAAGTCACTATCCAAGGTGCAGTTGCGCCGTATACGCATAATCTGGCCTTTAGGGATATTTTTAAGCCACAATGGATGATGTCCACTTTTTATAGGTAAATAACTGTTCCTATCAGTAGGCTTGAAATATGCTTTGGTGATTAGACCCGTTCCCTGTTTGATTATATCCACGTCAAGATAATGTATTTTTTCTGAACTGTGTTCGTATTCCAAACAAATATTATTCTTGTTGTTATTCAATTGGGACATGAATTCATGTAGTGAGCTTTCTGAACCTTCCCAAATAATCAGGAGGTCATCAATGAATCTTTTGTAGAATACTAAAGATGACTTATATTGCTGTTGCTGTGAGAAAATTACGCGGTCCTCCCATTCCGACATAAACAGGTTCGCGATGCTGGGAGCAAATTTAGCTCCCATGGCCACGCCCCTTTTTTGTGAGTAAAAATTCTGGTTGTACCAGAAGTAATTTTGTGATAAACAAAAATCTAAAGCTTGTCCCAAAAATACCTTTTGTTCATGGGGGATATCATTCCTCTGACTTAAAGCCCAATTCAGGGCCAAAAGGGCGTCGTCATGTTGGATAATACTATATAGGGATGCCACGTCGGCTGTCACTAGGTGGATCTCTCCTCCTTCTCTCAATTTGATCTGACTCATTAGTTGCAATAAATTTTTAGTGTCTTTCAAATATGCTTTTGTACTTTGGACACTCATCTGTAGGAATCTATCTAAATATTGACCCAATCTTGCTGTTACAGAGCCAATACAGTTGACGATTGGTCTGGCCGGGGGTACAGTCGGATTTTTGTGTACCTTGGGCAATGTGTAGATAGTCGGTATTCTACAGTGACCGGGTACCAGAAATCTCGACTCCTTCACATTCAACACCTTGTTTTTTACTCCCAATAATACTAATTTTTCTAGATTTTGATAATACAGCACAGTGGGATCCTTTCTTAATAGCTCATACGTGTCTTTGTCAGATAGCATCTTTTCTAATTGTGATTCGTAAAAAGTTTTGTCTAAAATCACTACCCCCCCTCCCTTATCTGCAGGTCTGATTACTATATCCTTCCTCATTTCCAATGCTTTGATCCCATCCTGTAAATGATGTGGATTTAAATTCTTTTTTGGCAAAATGGTCTCTAAGTCCTTCAAAATCAGATTTTTAAATACATCAACATGCTGGTTAGCGGAGTTCAATGGGTTGAATAAAGACTTATTCTTCAACCCGCTATCTATTCCTATTGTACTAACTGGCATGGTAATTCTATTCGTAGTGTTATTATTTAGAAAATATTTCTTTATATTAATTTTCCTAATATATTTATGGATGTCCATATAGACATTAAATTTATTTATGGCTTTCCTCGGAGCACATTTTAGTCCCAACTGTAGAATATTGGATTCTTTAGCTGTTAATGTGGCACTACTTAAGTTGTAGATTCCGGCTGATCCAGGTCTCGCCTTCTTTTTTTGGACTCGCCGGCCTGCTCTACAACCCCTTTTCCATCTCCTATCTGATTGATCCTTCCTGGTGCTCCTTCCCCTACTTGAGGAGGTCCTCCCCCTACAGTGTGTTGTGATTGGGGAATTTTTTGCGGAGGTTGTGGGTTGGTATAATTCTGTGGGGGATTCCACCATCCCTGCTGAGGTCTTGGGGGACCCATGTTGTACTGGGGGGCATTGCTGTAAGGAGGCTTCCTGCCCATCCCCCGCAGTCTCCATCTCCCTCTCCACCCTCCTCTCCCTAAAAAAGGACGAGGGGGGTTATCTTGAATCCTTATATTATCTCTTAGGGGTTCAAATCTATTAGATAACGGGAACCCCTGCTGATAATCTACATATCTGGATTGCGGATACGCAGTTGGTCTCTCTATGTATTCTTCAGGTCTAGGGCCTCTTTGGGGGTTACCTCGCTTCCCTTTTCTTTTAAAACGTTGATCTACGTAAACCCATCTTTGCTCCTCATGCTTTGGGGTAGATTGGTTGTCGGGACAGAGGTAATTATCAGATCCCCTAATACCTGGAGTGCCCGGGATAACCTCTCTAGGGATTACGTTCTCTGTAGGTTTATTCATTAATTTGCTTTGCCATATGTAAATATTTTCATTCCTAAAATCATTTAAATCCCTATGGAATTTTTTGACTTTCTTTTTTTGGGTGTCAGTGTCAATTTTTTCCAATTTTTTGTTTATATTAGAATTAAAATCCATCCATTGTTGTGTTTCCCTGATACTCGCTAATTCATTAGATAATTCTTCTATCTGTTTCTTTAGTTTTTGCATTTTTCTCTCCTTCCTTCTTAAAACTAATTGCTGAAGTTTAAAACCCACCCCATTAAAAAAATCCAACCATTCTCTCATGGATTCCTCATCATCTAATCCGTCTTGTGGTGTTACCTCCCACCTTAAACTACGTACAATAATATTCTCTTTCAAATATTGCTCGAGGGTACATATATCCCACCAGGTTCGTACCTGCTTTTCTAATGCATTCCCAAGGGCTTGCAAGACTTCTTTATAATCATTAGTTTCCACCGATTCTCTATTTGTAGCAAAAATTGAACCAATGTCTATATGTCGGTTTGATAAAAATTCCACAGCTTCCATAGCTGCCTTATTTAAGAAATGAACTGAACAAATATGTGCCTTTGCTTGGGATAACCTCCGCCCGTTAACCACGCAAATAAAAGGCGCTTAGCATTAAAAAATATGCTTTCTACCTGGGAGTTGTGGAATTTAAGCAGCTGTTCTAAAAGGTATTAAATCAATAAAACCGCTAAAAGGTATTAAATCAATAAAACCACTAAAAAACATTAAACAAAAATCTGCGAGGTGGATGGATAAATCAATTCACCCGTAGAAAAAACAGCGCATAATATTCAAATAAAAGAAAAGAAATAATATACAAATTGCGCTAGTGCAACCTATTGTTCTATGGAAAGAATATTTCTATCTTCCCAAATGTAACCATACAATCACAATATTGTCCATGAACACTGTCCATATATCTAAATTGTACTGAGTACTTAGGATAGTTTCAGGAAACGAATTGAAACAGTATGTCTATTTCAGTCCATCCACAGACAATAAAATTAATAGCCAAAACAAAAATAGAATGTCCTGGTATAAATCAAGAGGAGTGTACGATGCAATCCTCCCTTAATATGAAAAAACAGTGGTCACGAATTTGCTGGGGTACAATCTCAAGACTGGGGTGACCCCCCCTTAGTAATGCTCTTACCAGATATGCCTGGTTACATAGGCTCTTCGAAAATGCTCCTCATCCGCTCGATTTCATCCGGTTCGTCTGCACTAGGTAATACACGGTCGGATGTGCTTAGATACGCGGGCTCTCAGATGTTCCTCATCGGCTGGATCCCATCCACTGCATACACGATCGGATGTGCTTGGTTACACGGGATCTCAGATGTTACTCATCGGCTGGATCCCATCCACTGCATAAGTGCCGGGTGATTCAAGATCTCCGAAAGAAGCAATTACGGGAAACAAACATAGCGTAATACTGTCTTATGAAAACACAATTTATTTAAATAAAAATGTTGCACTCACACAAAGTTAATTCTTTAAAGCATTGGTTCACTCAGCGTGCATAGTTCTTAATCACAGTCTCAGGGGAAATAATAGCATCAGCCGCTAATGGCCGTCACCACTTAGTAGTTCACGGTTAAAGCTGTGCGACTCTTCCTCCCTCCTGTCAGTTCCTCTATGCTGCGAACGTGTGCTACCACCCTGACGCGTTTCGTCGTATTGACATCATCTGAGGGTGGGGGCAATCAGTCCTGACTACACTTAAATACGTGCGGTATTAACCCTTCGTGGACATGTATAAATGTATAGCGGTTAATCTATCTATATTATGTACGTTGCTCTCTTTGACAGAATACCTGTCATAGGCTTTCATAAACGATGTTTTTAAGGGAACCATTTCATTACACAGAAAAAATTTTTAACAAACGAAATATTAAGAATTGGAAGAATTCAAAAAATAAATTGAAAAATATATAAGTTTAAAAAATCCCAGAAATTAGATTAAAACCTCAGGAGAGATGAAAACAAAATTACAGATAAAAACCACAAACGATCTTATTACCCTCACACACTCTACCAATATGGCCATGTCGGATTTCTGATAATGTGCTGATATGCTAACAATCATGATGTTTACAAAATCCGGCGCATATATCCCAATCACTTGTGTTTCTTTAAACGAGGGGATTCCCGTCACGTTGATCTAGATACTTCAAGTTTAAACGATAAACTTTATTATACAGGAGATGTATAAAGAAAAAGGATTCGACCGTGTATTACCTAGTGCAGACGAACCGGATGAAATCGAGCGGATGAGGAGCATTTTCGAAGAGCCTATGTAACCAGGCATATCTGGTAAGAGCATTACTAAGGGGGGGTCACCCCAGTCTTGAGATTGTACCCCAGCAAATTCGTGACCACTGTTTTTTCATATTAAGGGAGGATTGCATCGTACACTCCTCTTGATTTATACCAGGACATTCTATTTTTGTTTTGGCTATTAATTTTATTGTCTGTGGATGGACTGAAATAGACATACTGTTTCAATTCGTTTCCTGAAACTATCCTAAGTACTCAGTACAATTTAGATATATGGACAGTGTTCATGGACAATATTGTGATTGTATGGTTACATTTGGGAAGATAGAAATATTCTTTCCATAGAACAATAGGTTGCACTAGCGCAATTTGTATATTATTTCTTTTCTTTTATTTGAATATTATGCGCTGTTTTTTCTACGGGTGAATTGATTTATCCATCCACCTCGCAGATTTTTGTTTAATGTTTTTTAGTGGTTTTATTGATTTAATACCTTTTAGCGGTTTTATTGATTTAATACCTTTTAGAACAGCTGCTTAAATTCCACAACTCCCAGGTAGAAAGCATATTTTTTAATGCTAAGCGCCTTTTATTTGCGTGGTTAACGGGCGGAGGTTATCCCAAGCAAAGGCACATATAAGCTTTTATACTGTTCCCTCCTTTGCTATTAAATCCTTTCAAAAGTATGTCAGGTCCTTTATTTGGCATAACCACAGACCAATAATTCCCCAGGAAACCATGTAAATACATAGACATCAGTGGGGCTCAAGTGTTCCAAACTTTTAAATCACCCTCAAACCACCCAAATTATTCCTTTATGCCTCTAATGAGGCCTCTCTGTTCATAAAATTGGATGCTACCTCCTGCACCCCTTTAAACTTATAAATACTGCCTTTGCCCCCTCCTAATTTGCAGCCATTGACAATTAGCCCTTTGATGTAGCATACTTTGAGAGTCTCAGGTGGTCTCAAATATTCCAGTAAATTACTCTCTGCTAACCTTCCCTTGTGTCCTTTGATAGGCCATCCACTTTTACAATTGAGACTTGATTCTCCAGCTGCTCTTTTTGGTGGACCAAACACAGCCTCATTTGGGCCTTTTTCACTCTTGGAGAAGGACTTCATTCTCCTACATATGTTTTTTGAGAAAAGTTTTAGGCCCTCTCCCCTTAACTATTTAGATACACCAAATTAGAAATTAGATTACTTCTCTCATACCCGATAAAGACCTTTCT